>NC_090436.1:7254133-7516633 GCF_031143425.1 Pleurodeles waltl
GCTGCCTGACCTCTCCAACTTGCTGCCCTTGCCCTCCTTAGTCGTCGGCCTGTGGCCCTTGCCTCCCTTTGGAGCTGTGGCTGGTGACTGTCTCTGGGTGGTGTCCGGGGGGATGTAGAAGGCGGGCTCCTGCGGCGCCCCTTCCGCCTTCTGCTCCTCTTCCCAGGGGGTGGGCTGGCTGTCCCCTTGCTGCTGGGTGAAGATCCAGACATGCGGGCTGGCGGGCTCCAATACCCCTGCACCCTTGTCAAGGGGGCTGCAGGGCTGGTGGTGGCTGAGGTGCTCTTCTTACCCCGACGAGAAGGAGGGGGGGGCTCAGGGTCAGGAAAGAAGTTAGTAGTGGCGAGGAAGAGCTTCTTGGGACAATGGAGAGTGGTAGGTACAGTGGGAATGGGAGTGGAGGGAGAGGATGTGGTTGTAGGTGAGTCACGTTTGCTGTCTTTGGGTGCAGGTGCAGGAGGGATAGGCTGTCGTGAGGTGGATGGCTGTTGGGTGGGTGGGTGGCTGCGTTTGTGTGGTGTGGAAGAGGGGGTGACAGACACAGTGGGAGAGGACACAGGGGACGTGTAAATGGCAGTGGGGGTGGTGACTGCACGTGTGCGGACTGGAGTGGAGGGTGTGCTGGTGATGGAAACACTGGCTGATGGTGAGTTGAATGGAGGTGTGAGTGTAGACGTCACAGGGAGGGAGGAGGGAGACGAGGAGGTGGGGGTCACAGAGGTGGTAGTGACTGTTGGCATGTCTGCATCGGAATGTTGCGTGTGTGAATGTCTGGGTGATCTGTGGTGCTTATGTTTGGATGAGCTTCTCTTGGGTGTTGAGGTGTGTGCAGGCTGGTCTGATGGTGTGGGTGGGACAGGCAGAGGAACAGGAGACTGGGAGGAGGGAGTAGTAGAGGGAGGCAGGAGACAGGGACAATGGCTGCCGTCAGTGCTGAGGCCAGAGCCTTGGAACGATCGCTGATGGGCAGCCTGACCCGAATGAATGCCCTCCAGGTACGCATTGCTGCGATGAACCTCCCTCTCCACCCCCTGGATGGCATTCAAAAGGGTAGTCTGCCCAACAATGAGCGTTCGGAGGAGGTCAATGACCTCCTCACTGAGGGCAGCGGGGGTAACAGGGGCAGGGCCTGAGGTGCCTGGGGCGAAGGAGATGCCCGGCTTCCTGGCAGAGCGGGCACGGGGCGAACGCGGAGGGGCTGCTGGGAGGGCGGAGATGGTGCGCTGGGTGGCGGCTGTACCTGTAATGGCGGGGGGCACGGATGGTGCCACCCCCGCAAGGGAGCCCCCTTCCGAGGACGTGTCCGTTGTCGCTGCAGGCTCCAGTCGTCCCCGTCGTGGAGCTCCCCTCGCCCTCCGTCTCACTGGTCCAGTCTGACTCTGTGGCATGGCCCTCCTGGGCCATGTGAGATGCAGCTCCCTCCTGCCCCGATGCCACTTCTCCTCCGCCTGATGATGCTGATGCACACAAGCACAGAAAGACAAACAAAAAGGGGGGGGGAGAGAGAAATAAAGGGATATTGAGTACATGGATCTCCGGTACAGTTAGCGGACATGACAGACACAGATGCCCCCTGCACTAAGTTGCGCACTTGGGGTCCGCTACGCATTCCGTGGAACATGCCCTACACGCCTAGAGTTGTCAACTGCACCATGGATGACACGGCCCAGGGATGGCTGTACTGACACACTACTGAGGGTGGTGGCTGGGGACACAGGGCCTTACGGGGGTGCCCAGCCTACAGATATCGCCCTGGCCTAGGGGGACCCACAGCCCTCCTCCCCCACCCAGACACCTCCACTGCACGACAACAGAGTAGATGATGCTTCTACTCACCCCCTTGTGTCTGCTGTGCTGCCCTCACGCGCCCATCCAAATCAGGGTAGGCCACCGCCAGGATCCGGAACATCAGGGGGCTCAGTTGACGGCAGGCACCCCGCCTACGTTGGGAGGCCATCCCCAGCAGAGACTCGGCGGTCTTCTTGGTCCCGCGGCGGATGTCCTCCCACCTCTTGCGGCAGGGGGTGCCCCGTCGATGGTGGACCCCCAGGCCCCTGACTTCCTTGGCGATGGCACGCCAAATCCCAATCTTCTCATGGGCGCGGACCTATGTGACACGTACAGGGAGGGAGAAATACCACGTTCAAGTTACTCAGCATTTTCCTTTCCAGTGGCCCAACGCCCCCCATCCCCCGCCAGGCCCCCCGCCAGGCCCCCCGCCATGCCCAACATGCCCCCCATCCCCGCCAGGCCCCCCCGCCATGCCCAACATGCCCCCCATCCCCGCCAGGCCCCCCCGCCAGCCCCAACATGCCCCCCATCCCCGCCAGGCCCCCCGCCATGCCCAACATGCACCCCATCCCCGCCAGGCCCCCCGCCATGCCCAACATGCACCCCATCCCCGCCAGGCCCCCCGCCCAGGCCCCCCCGCCATGCCCAACATGCCCCCCATCCCCGCTAGGCCCCCGCCAGGCCCCCCGCCATGCCCAACATGCACCCCATCCCCGCCAGGCCCCCCGCCAGGGCCCCCCGCCATGCCCAACATAGCCCCCCATCCCCGCTAGGCCCCCGCCAGGCCCCCCGCCATGCCCAACATGCACCCCATCCCCGCTAGGCCCCCGCCAGGCCCCCCGCCATGCCCAACATGCACCCATCCCCGCCAGGCCCCCCGCCAGGCCCCCCGCCATGCCCAACATGCCCCCCATCCCCGCCAGGGCCCCCCGCCAGCCCCAACATGCACCCCATCCCCACCAGGCCCCCCCGCCAGCCCCAACATGCCCCCCATCCCCGCCAGGCCCCCCTCCAGCCCCAACATGCCCCCCATCCCCGCCAGGCCCCCCGCCAGCCCCAACATGCCCCCCATCCCCGCCAGGCCCCCCTCCAGCCCCAACATGCACCCCATCCCCGCCAGGCCCCCAAGCCAGCCCCAACATGCCCCCCATCCCCGCCAGGCCCCCAAGCCAGCCAGTGGCCCCAAATCCAGATAGAATTAAACTCACTTGTTGGTCTGGAGGACCGTAGAGTTGCGCATACTGGGGGAGGACCCCATCCACAAGTTTCTCCAACTCCTCTCCAGTGAAGGCAGGGGCCCTTTCCCCAGTCGCAGCAGCCATTGTCCCTTCCAGACCGAGGTCACAGCAACACTTGCAGTATAGGTCCTCTCCTGTGAAAGTTCAAGTCGCAAGTGGATAAGTAGATAGAAAATGGCGGTCACGTCCGCGGCGGTGCGTACCGCGGCGGTGCGTCCCGCCACCCCGCCGGCGCCCTTCGCCATTGGCTCCTGAAAACCCATAGGCTTCAATGTTAAACCAATGCGGCTTCGCGCCGCGGTCTTGGCCCGCCGCCCGCCGCGGTGTGCCACGCCAGCGCATTGACCTCAACATCCCATTGTCACACTTCACAGGTCAGGCAGCCGCCATTTCCAGGGCCCACATGGCTCAATTTCAACTGCGTCACACAGGCCTAGGCCTTGCATAGCCACTCATACACGCCATTCACTGCATAGAGAATCGTTTATACTGTGCTAGCTGTGAGTACGTACCTGTGGGTTGCCTGACTGTGTGCTCCATGTTGTCCTTCCTAGGCACCCGTCCGCTGGGTTGGGCGAGGAGACGGATGAATCCTCCCGTGTACCGACCGCTGGTGGACCTGTCGACAATGGAAGAACGCCACATTATCCTGACCTACCGTCTTAACCGTGCCACTATCCATGAACTGTGTGCCCGGCTGGAGCCCGACCTGATGTCCCCCATCCGCCAACCCACAGGGATTCCCCCTCTGGTGCAGGTCATGTCAGTACTCCATTTCTTGGCAAGTGGGTCATTTCAGACAACAGTGGGAATTGCTTCTGGGATGTCTCAGCCCATGTTTTCAAAGGTGTTATCCAGAGTGTTGTCTGCCCTGATGAAATCCGTGAGGAACTACATCATTTTCCCTGAGGTGGGCGAACTGGCTACAGTGAAGGGTGATTTGCTACGCCCTTGGACATATTCCCAACGTAATTGGTGCCATTGATGGGACCCATGTGGCTTTGGTTCCCCCAAGAGACAGGGAGCAGGTGTACAGGAACAGAAAAAGTTACCATTCAATGAACATCCAGGTGGTGTGTTTGGCTGACCAGTACATCTCGCATGTAAATGCCAAATTCCCAGGGTCAGTGCATGACGCCTACATCATGCGGAATAGCAGCATCCCTTACGTGATGGAACAGCTACAGAGACACCGTGTATGGCTAGTGGGGGACTCTGGGTACCCCAACCTGTCGTGGCTACTGACCCCAGTAAGGAATCCCCGGACCAGGGCAGAGGAACGGTACAATGAGGCCCATGGGCGTACTAGGAGGGTGATCGAACGCACCTTTGGCCTCCTAAAGGCCAGGTTTCGCTGCCTGCATATGACCGGGGGATCCCTAATGTACTCACCTAAGAAGGTGTGTCACATCATCGTGGCCTGCTGCATGCTTCACAACCTGGCTTTGCGCCGCCAGGTGCCTTTCCTGCAGGAGGATGGTCGAGACGGTGGTGTTGTGGCAGCGGTGGAACCTGAGGAGAGTGACGAGGAGGAAGACGACGGGGCTGAAACAGACAACAGGGACAGAATCATTGAACAGTACTTCCAATAGGACACAGGTAACATTTCAAAGTTAATTTAGTAAAAGTTAACTACTCTGCAGCATCTCTGCTGCCTGTCTATTTGCCCCAGTGTATGATGACTGAGTTTTGGCTTTTCCCTCCCTATTTCAGATCTGGGGTCCCCACTACGAGTCCTGTGCTTCGTTTCCCCATGGACTACAGCTTTGTGGCAGCTGTTTGCTGACTTCACCATGTACAAGGACATATTTGCACTGTCATGTCAATTACAATCTATTGAAATCACAGCCAGACTCCTGATATTTTGGTGCAAAATAGGTGTTTATTGAAGTGCTCAAAATGGGATGGGTGGTTTCAAGTGGGTGGGGGCTATGGTGAAGGAATGTCCATGGCAGAGTCCAGAGTAACAGTCACACAGGTGCATTGTCCAGAGGCCTGTGGAGAGATGGAGCATGGGCAGTTCGAGGATGGACAGGGTGACAATGTGGGACAGTGGGATGACATCAGGTGGTATCCATTGCTGGCGGGGGTCTTGACATCCTACTCTGTCTTGCGAGATCTCAGGGCCCTCTTGCGGAGTGGTTCTTCTCCTGCAGGAGGTGGGGGTCTGGTGGGCTGCTGCTGTGCGGGGGCCTCCTGTCCATTAGCGCCGGCGGAGGTGGATGGCTGTTCTTGGTCCCGGCTAGTGGCAGGGGCCCTTGGGTGTTGTTCAGTGTCCGCCCTGCTGTTTACGAGGTCCTGCAGCAGCCCTACCATGGTAACCAGGGTGGTGTTGATGGCTCGGATGTCCTCCCTGTACCCCCGATAGTGTTCCTCCTGCAGCACCTGGATCTCCTGGAACCGGGCCAGTACCGTCGCCATCGTCTCCTGGGAGCGGTTGTATGCTCCCATGATGGTGGTGAGGACCTCGTGGAGAGTGGGTTCCCTGGGCCTCTCCTCCCCCCCCTGTCGCACAGCTGCCCGCCGAGTTGCCCTGTTTCCCTGGGCCTCTGCCCCCTGGCCGGTGTGCCCACTACCACTGCCCCCAGGTCCCTGTTGTTGTTGGGGTGGTGGGTTATCCTGGGTTCCCTGTAGTGGTAGACACACCGCAGATTGACGCGCCCTGGAGACAGAGGCATGGGCCCGCTGGGTGGGAGCTGTGCTGGTGTTCCCAGAGGGGTTAGGGTCTATAGTGGCCTGTGCCTGTGTGAGGGGAACCGACTGTCCAGAGGTCCCCGATGGTCCGGGCTGGTCATCGGTGTCCAGATCGACAGAGCTGCTGTCATCGCTGACGGCCTCTTGGGTGGGGGGTGTGGATAATTCTGGCCCCTCCGCCGCGGTGTGTTGACGGTCGGGTCCTGCAGGGGTATAGAGGTATGGTTATAGTTTCAATGTGTGGCATATGGGTGTATCTGTGGGTTCCCGTGTCCCCAAGTGCTGGCATTCGTGTGTGGGGGCTTTGGTGAGGGTGGCTTGTGGGGGGGATGTGTATATGCATTGGGCATGCTTTGGTGATGGGTGTCCATGCTTAGTGGACGCATGCAGGCCTAGGTTTTGGGATGTGTGGGTTGTGATGGTGAGACATTGGCGGGGAATAGGTGTGCTGGGGGTGGGGGTGAGGATGGTGGTGGGGGTGAGGATGGTGGTGGGGGTGAGGGTGGGGGTGAGGATGGGGGTGGGGGTGAGGGTGGGGTTCGAGGATGGGGGTGAGGGTTGGGGTCTGATTTGGCATGCAGGTGGGGGGGAAGCAGTATTGAAGCTTCAACTTACCAGTATCCATTCCTCCGCCGACTCCTGCGAGGCCGTCAGGATGCAGGATGTTCAAGACTTCCTCCTCCCATGATGTGAATTGTGGGGGTTGAGGTGGGGGTCCTCCGCCAGTCTTCTG
Source organism: Pleurodeles waltl (assembly GCF_031143425.1). Classification (NCBI taxonomy): domain Eukaryota; kingdom Metazoa; phylum Chordata; class Amphibia; order Caudata; family Salamandridae; genus Pleurodeles; species Pleurodeles waltl. Next base: position 7,260,590 of record NC_090436.1, read on the forward strand.
CACGGCGATGTTGTGCCTGGATACCATGGAACGCACCTTCCCCCGTAGGTCGTTCCATCGCTTCCTGATGTCTTCCCGATTTCTGGGGTGCTGTCCCACTGCGTTCACCCTGTCGACAATCCTCTGCCATAGCTCCGTCCTCCGGGCAATGCTGGTGTATTGGACCTGTGTGCCGAACAGCTGGGGCTCTACACGAACGATTTCCTCCACCATAACCCTGAGTTCTTCGTCTGTGAAGCGGGGTTGTCTTTGGGGTGCCATGGGGTGGTGTGTATGATGTGTGGGGTGGAGTATGTGTATTTAAGTGAGTTGAGTGTGGTGGTGTGTGTTGTTTTGTGTGTGGATAGTGTGTGGGTGATGGTGTTGAGTGGCTGTGGCTGTTATGTTTTGGATGCTGGTGTCTCTCTCTTGCCTTCTTTACGATTTTGTAAGCGTAGGGGTTTGTGGGTGATGTGGGTGGGTGTTTTATATTGTATTGTGTGTGTGGGAGTGGTGTGTGTATGTGTATCAGGTGTGTGGGATTCAAATCGTCCAATGTGGGTGAGTTTTGTTCGTTGGTGGGTATTCTGACCGCGCCGGTGTGTCCCGCCAATGGAATACCGCGTTTGAATGACCGCCGCGTGGATTCGTGGGTCGTAATGGGATGGGCGTATTTCTGTTGGCGTGGCGGTGGAGGTTTGGTCACCTCCACCTTTCCGCCGACCGCTGGTCTGGCGGTCTGTTGTGGCGGTCGGATTTTCGGAGGTTTGCCTTCTGCGGGTCAGAATGACCGTGGCGGGTTTCCGCGACCGCGGCGGGATTATGGAGGATTTCTGACCGGCGGTAGGCGCCTTTTACCGCCGAGGTCAGAATGACCCCCAGAGTGTGTTAAAGTAGTGTAGGTTTGTGTTACTATCCTTGTGGGGACTTGGGTGCGATAACACACTCATACTATGGGGGGACTTGACTGTGTGTGTGTGTTAAAGTAGAGTGTGTGTGTGTGTGGGTGTGTGGGTGTTAAAGTAGAGTGTGTGTGTGTGTGGGTGTGTGTGTGTTAAAGTAGAGTGTGTGTCTTTTAATTTTGATGATGCCGGACTCCCTTCTCTCCATTTTAGGTAATGGGACATTTTTATTTCTTTTGTTGTGAGTCCTGCCGGACTCCCTGCTTTTCATTCATGCAAGGGCAGGGCTCACTTCACATCTAAGGGCCCATCCAATTGCTGTTATCATGCAGGTGCAGTGATTACATGTCGGATGCCCTTTCAGCCAATGGATGCGAGGCCCTGCGGCGAGGGCTCCCTCCCTGAGCCTCGTAACACTGAAGTGTGTTGAAAAGGTGGTGGGAGCCCCTAAGTTACGAGCAGGCGCGGGGCCCTGGGAAGCTGCCCACACTGCGCATGCCTAGTGCCGACCCTGCTTCCACGCCACGCCTCCCGGCCCCTTCCTGTTCATGCACTGAATGCCTCCCAGAGTGGGGTAAGAGCGCCACTGATTGCATCAGGGCGCTATATCAGAAACAACGACAAATGTACTGTTTGTGAAGACTCCTTGAATGTTCGCCCCTCACGAGTCCAGGGGAGAGGATGTGACCTAAGGGCCAGAGCTGCCGACTTTGGAACTGGGGGACCAGGCTCGAGTCTCGGTGTCTGCTCAACATCCTGTGATTCTGGACAAACCACTTAGGGCCTGATTCTAACTTTGGAGGACGGTGTTAAACCGTCCCAAAAGTGGCGGATATACCACCTACCGTATTACGAGTTCCATAGGATATAATGGACTCGTAATACGGTAGGTGGTATATCCTCCACTTTTGGGACGGTTTAACACCGTCCTCCAAAGTTAGAATCAGGCCCTTAATCTCCCCGTGCCTCGGAAACAAATGTGTCCTTACATAACGTAACTGGTGCACAGGTAAAGCGCTCAAATACGGGTCGAGTTTGCGCCATTCTAAAACTGAAAAAGAAAAAAAACAAGGCTGCCAAAACTAGGAGTTAATCTGATATTGAGCACAAAAGTCTTCTCAGGATACTGCACCCGTGACAGTAATGAAAAAACAAAAAACGTGGGCGAGAAACCCTCTCTGTAGTCGCAGGAATTTAATTTTGCAAGGAACACATTGAGTGCCAGGTGGTGAAAAGCCATCAACCCATCCAACTTCCTGCATGGTGCAATGCAAAACAAAGGCATTTCTGTTGTGATCACGTCCCTTAATTGTAACATCCTGTGCACAGTGTTGTCTCCGTTGCATTCTGGGACATTGCCACCATTGTACCCAGTGCTGCAACAGTAGAGCTGCCTGTGAGCCTGGACCGGCCTCGTCTCTTCCTGCCTGGAGTGCCCAGCACGCTCACGGTGGCCATTGTAGGTCTGAGAGGGAAACAGTTTACTTAGAGCCGATTTGAGGTCCACCCCTTTCAACCCTTGGCTTTCATGGACCAGGCTCGTTCAGACACTGTCTTGAGACTTTCTCAGACATGTCCAGCTCTGCCCAGTGAGTATTCACCTCTCACCGCATTCTGTTGGCTTTTGGGTGGATTCTTCTGTAGGAGGATGGCCATCTATGTAGTGTGCAAAGCTAGGCACCCTGTGCAGGGGTCCGGCAACCACTCGTTGGTTTCCGGGGTAAAAATTAGATCACCTAATGCTGTCATTTTTAAGGCAGCTTGGTCGAGCAGTTGGGCCAATCTTGGAGAAGTGCAAAGCATCTGTTGTACTCACATTGTCAATCTTGCAACTCACACACCCAAAGCAATAGGTGCAGCAGACAGGGTTTGGCGCCTTTTCTTTGTGCAGCAGGTCCACAGTTCACATCTACTTGTTGCTGGTCTGCTTCTCTCCATCAAATCTGGTTTCTTGGTCTAGGCGTGCCCACTAACTCCTGTATTTAGTGGGCGTTTTAGGGTGAACCTGAACTGACCAATGGGTGTCTACCTTAGGGTGGCTGTGAGAAAGTAGCCTCTTTCTAGCCTTGTTACCCCCACTTTTGGCCTGTTTGTGAGTATATGTCAGGGTGTTTTCACTGTCCCACTGGGATCCTGCCAGCCAGGGCCCAGTGCTCATAGTGAAAACCCTATGTTTCCAGTATGTTTGTTATGTGTCACTGGGACCCTGCTAGTCAGGACCCCAGTGCTCATAAGTTTGTGGCCTATATGTGTGTGTTCCCTGTGTGGTGCCTAACTGTCTCACTGAGGCTCTGCTAACCAGAACCTCAGTGGTTATGCTCTCTCATTTCTTTCAAATTGTCACTAACAGGCTAGTGACCAATTTTACCAATTTACATTGGCTTACTGGAACACCCTTATAATTCCCTAGTATATGGTACTGAGGTACCCAGGGTATTGGGGTTCCAGGAGATCCCTATGGGCTGCAGCATTTCTTTTGCCACCCATAGGGAGCTCTGACAATTCTTACACAGGCCTGCCACTGCAGCCTGAGTGAAATAACGTCCACGTTATTGCACAGCCATTTTACACTGCACTTAAGTAACTTATAAGTCACCTATATGTCTAACCTTTACCTGGTAAAGGTTAGGTGCAAAGTTACTTAGGGCCTGATTACAACTTTGGAGGACGGTGTTAAACCGTCCCAAAAGTGGCGGATATACCACCTACCGTATTACGAGTCCATTATTTCCTATGGAACTCGTAATACGGTAGGTGGTATATCCGTCACTTTTGGGACGGTTTAACACCGTCCTCCAAAGTTGTAATCAGGCCCTTAGTGTGTGGGCACCCTGGCACTAGCCAAGGTGCCCCCACATTGTTCAGGGCAAATTCCCCGGACTTTGTGAGTGCGGGGACACCATTACATGCGTGCACTACACATAGGTCACTACCTATGTGTAGCTTCAAAATGGTAACTCCGAATATGGCCATGTAACATGTCTATGATCATGGAATTGCCCCCTCTATGCCATCCTGGCATAGTTGGCACAATCCCATGATCCCACAGGTCTGTAGCTCAGACCTGGGTACTGCCAAACTGCCTTTCTCGGGGTTTCACTGCAGCTGCTGCCAACCCCTCAGACAGGTTTCTGCCCTCCTGGGGTCCAGCCAGGCTTGGCCCAGGATGGCAGAACAAAGGACTTCCTCAGAGAGAGGGTGTTACACCCTCTCCCTTTGGAAAAAGGTATCAGGGCTGGGGAGGAGTAGCCTCCCCCAGCCTCTGGAAATGCTTTCATGGGCACAGATGGTGCCCATTTCTGCATAAGCCAGTCTACACCGGTTCAGGGACCCCTCAGCCCTGCTCTGGCGCGAAACTGGACAAAGGAAAGGGGAGTGACCACTCCCCTGTCCTGCACCTCCCCTGGGAGGTGCCCAGAGCTCCTCCAGTGTGCTCCAGACCTCTGCCATCTTGGAAACAGAGGTGCTGCTGGCACACTGGACTGCTCTGAGTGGCCAGGGCCAGCAGGTGACGTCAGAGACTCCTTTCGATAGGCTCCTTCAGGTGTTGCTAGCCTATCTTCTCTCCTAAGTAGCCAAACCCTCTTTTCTGGCTATTTAGGGTCTCTGCTTTGGGGATTTCCTTAGATAACGAATGCAAGAGCTCATCAGAGTTCCTCTGCATCTCTCTCTTCACCTTCTGCCAAGGAATCGACTGCTGACCGCGCTGGAAGCCTGCAAAACTGCAACAAAGTAGCGAAGACGACTACTGCAACTCTGTAACGCTGATCCTGCCGCCTTCTCGACTGTTTTCCTGGTGGTGCATGCTGTCGGGGTAGTCTGCCTCCTGTCTGCACTAGAAGCTCCGAAGAAATCTCCCGTGGGTCGACGGAATCTTCCCCCTGCAACCGCAGGCACCGAAGAACTGCATCACCGGTACCCTGGGTCTCCTCTCAGCACAACGAGCGAGGTCCCTTGAATCCAGCAACTCTGTCCAAGTGACTCCCACAGTCCAGTGACTCTTCAGTCCAAGTTTGGTGGAGGTAATTCCTTGCATCCCCACGCCAGACTGCATTGCTGGGAACCGCGTCTTTTGCAGCTACTCCGGCCTCTGTGCACTTCCGGCGGAAATCCTTTGTGCACAGCCAAGCCTGGGTCCACGGCACTCTAACCTGCATTGCACGACCTCCTGAGTTGTCCTCCGGCGACGTGGGACTCCTTTGTGTAACTTTGGGTGAGCACCATTTCACTCCTCTTTGTAGTGCCTGTTCTGGCACTTCTGCAGGTGCTGCCTGCTTCTGAGAGGGCTCCTCGTCCTGCTGGGTGCCCCCTCTGTCCCCTGACGCAATTGGCAACATCCTGGTCCCTCCTGGGCCACAGCAGCATCCAAAAACCCTAACCGCACGACTTGCAGCTAGCAAGGCTTGTTTGTGGTCTTTCTTCAGGAAAACACTTCTGCACAACTCTCCACGGCGTGGGGCATACATCCTCCATAGGGGAGGTTTCTAGCCCTTGTCGTTCTTGCAGAATCTTCAGCTTCTACTGTCCAGTAGCAGCTTCTTTGCACCCACAGCTGGCATTTCCTGGGCATCTGCCCATCTCCGACTTGCTTGTGACTTTTGGACTTGGTCCCCTTGTTCCACAGGAACCCTCATTTGGAAATCCATCGTTGTTGCATTGCTGATTTGTGTCTTTCCTGCAGAATTCCCCTATCACGACTTCTGTGATCTTTGGGGAACTTTAGTCCATTTTGCACTCACTTTTCAGGGTCTTGGGGTGGGCTATTTTTCTTACCCTCACTGTTTTCTTACAGTCCCAGCGACCCTCTACAAGGTCACATAGGTTTGGGGTCCATTCGTGGTTCGCATTTCACTTTTGGAGTATATGGTTTGTGTTGCCCCTATCCCTATGTGTCCCCATTGCATCCTATTGTAACTATACATTGTTTGCTCTGTTTTCTAATACTATACTGCATATTTTTGGTATTGTGTACATATATCTTGTGTATATTTGCTATCCTCATACTGAGGGTACTCACTGAGATACTTTTGGCATATTGTCATAAAAATAAAGTACCTTTATTTTTAGTATATCTGTGTATTGTGTTTTCTTATGATATTGTGCAAATGACACTAGTGGTACTGTAGGAGCTTCACACGTCTCCTAGTTCAGCCTAGGCTGCTCTGCTAAGCTACCATTATCTATCAGCCTAAGCTGCTAGACACCCTATACACTAATAAGGGATAACTGGGCCTGGTGCAAGGTGCAAGTACCCCTTGGTACTCACTACAAGCCAGTCCAGCCTCCTACAGTGGCTACACCCATTAAGTGACCACTTCCGGTGAGCAGAGGTCACTTCCCTACACCTGATTGGCAATTTTCCTTCCATCCAAGATGGAGGAAAATTAAATGGAGGGTCCACTTTGCATGCGTCATCTTAGGGGTGGTGCATGCCAGGTAGCGCCACTCCTCCTATCCTTTGTTTGAGTTTCCCGCCGTCGCTCCCGCCAGAAGTGGGGGGTTGCAACGGGGGCAGCAATCTGCTGCAAACAGCAGGCCCGGAGATCAGGTTTGAACGGCAGTAAGCCATTTCACCAACAGTGCAGTGCACATTCCTAAAGGGAGGGAGTGTTAACATCTCCACCCAGGAAGGGCTTTGTTCTGCATCCCAGAGTACAGAGGCCCTCGCTCCAGGGGTACCGATTTGCCTCTGGAGGTTGCAGGCTGGATGGGCTTGCCGAGCAACGATGCCATGGTAGTTACATTTTGCAGGGGACACCTCTAAAGTTGCCCTTGGGTACATTTTATAATAAATCCAGCACTGTTACCACTTTGGATTTTTCATTCTCAGTTGTTTGATACCAAACAGCCCAGGGTTCAGAGCGGCCATCATGTAGCTGTGAAACTCGTGTTGACCAGTGTCCAACACATGCACTTTAAAATGGCTGCTCTGTTCACTCACTATGTCCCAGGTTTTCCGAGGACACAGTGGGGGCATATTGCTCATGCAGCTATGCCCTCACATACATTATAGTGCACCCTGCCTTAGGCCTGGAAGGCCTGCCAGAGGAATGACTTATCCATAGTGTATGCAGTGTGTAGTGGGCAGGGCACACAGACAGTGCGCCATGTCGAGTTTGTGTTTTAGGTTTTCCCCAGAATACTCAGCCTGCAATGGTAGAACTGGGTGTATCCGGGTGCATGGCCCTAGAGGGTGGCACAATTAGTACTGCTGTGCTCAGGGACCTACCCTTAGTACCCTATGCCCTGGTTACCTAAGTACCTTTTACTAGGGACTTTTAGTGGTAACTGAAGGTGTATCCAATTGTGCCAATGCATCACAAATGTTTTAGGGAAAGAGCTCTGGCCCAGGGAAACTGGTTAGCAGGGGCCCTGGGCACAACAATTCCGAGGCTGCATCATACATCACGCAAAACGTGGGGGCGAACCATGTCAACAAGAGGCCCTTACACCACCCCCTTCAGTGACATCAAATGGAACCCAGAATTATCCACCCTGCACCACCCCATCAGTGGCATCAAATGGAACCCAGAATTAATTACTCTGCACCACCCCCTTTAGTGGCATCACATGGAGCCCAGAATTAGCCACCCTGTGCTACCCCCTTCCATGGCATCAAATAGAAACCCAAATTAGCCACTCTGCACCCACTGCCTCAGTGGCATGAAATGGAACCCAGTATTAGCCACTCTGCACCACCCCATCAGTGGCATCAAATGGAACCCAGAATTAGCCACTCTACACCACCCCCTTCAGTGGCATCAAATGACCCCAGAATTAGCCACTCTGCACCACCCCCTTCAGTGGCATCAAATTACCCCAGAATTAGCCACTCTACACCACCCTATCAGTGGCATCAAATGGAATCCAGAATTAGCCTCCCAATTGAACCCTAACCCCAAAAACCCCTCAGTGGTTTCTCACAAAACAAGCATTGCTGAAGCCAAAAAGGTCTTGCTTATGCAAGATCTATTGGGTTTGATAATGTTTCTTTAGGCATGTTGCAAAATGGCTTGAGGGCACTAAAGAAAACAGCACTGTGACACGACCAGCGTTGACTGCATCATATCGCTAACTTTTTAAGCCATATTGCACACCAATGTGCATATTGCTGCTGTGCAATATGTAAAAAAAATTAGGGGGGTTGGATCCAGCAACAATGGCAATGGGGGAGAGAGGGAGCACCAGACGGGGGCAGCAACACAGAGAAAGGATGAGTAGGAGGGGAAAGAGGAAATACTACCTCAACCAGAATGCGGGCAGTGGACGCACAATAATTGCTTGGTCCATGCTCCAAAGAAAGGTACGGAAGTGATACTTGGCCTGTGATTGCCAGTTAGAGGCAGCAAAGAACAGTGACACTGAAGCCAACAAATGGTAAGCAATGGGCGGCTCCAAGCCCTTTATTGTAAACAATAACTTCTGGCAAGCGAGAGTGCTTGGACTGCGTGCACTGTCGCAGGCTCGAACTAAAAACTAAAAAGGGGGTCGGGTGGGTGGGAGCAAAAACTGCTTCACTATGCTAAATATCCACAGATCAGGAGTTACTCAACGAAGATGAACTCCTGGCGACTTATTAACAAACCTACTCTAAACCCCGCCCTCCTAAGTGCCCTGACCTATTCCCTTACCCAAAGCTACGTGGCCAGTGCCACTCGCTCGAACAACCCGCGGCTCAGTTCCTCATGCACTCCATTCTTTACCACAGGGCCTGCCTCCTGTTTTGGAGAAGCCACTCTAGGAAGCAGAAATTCTGATGGAAATTCCACTATTGCACGTCAAGGAGGGTGTCCCTTTAATTACAAGATCCTAGTCCTTGGGCCCTGCAGGTGCGCCCTCAAAGGAGGGGTGTAATTTAAATGCCATTGTGCCCAGCCCCTCCCCCCAACATAGAAGGGGTATTCAGCTGGGGACTGTGGTGTCCTGCTGGACACATTCTAGTGTGTGCTATACAGCCGCCTTCAGCTACCACAGTCAGTCCTTGAGGGCTGGCCTTTACACCCATCCAACACAGGCGTCACGGGTCAGGTGAATCTGCCAATAAATGAGCCAGAGTGCACATACTCAAGGCCAGGTATCTATCATATACCCATGTGTCTGTGTCGTTCTTTATATCATATGTGGGCCTAGGGCCCAAGACACCATAGGGACACATCAGGAACTGTGGGTGACCGTGCGCACCAGGCCCATGGTGGCCCCTTGTCGTGCAGACTCTGGTGAGATGATACTCTGCAGGTTGGTGCTTAATGGCTCTCACCCTCCAGGGAGTCAGGGTCACCTGCCAGGACTGACCCCTCAGTGGCCCCACAGACACCACAGGGACACAGCAGGACATGTTGGTGACCGTGCGCACCAGGCCCATGGTGGCTCCTTGTGGTGCAGACTCTGGTGAGATGATACTCAGCAGGTTGGTGCTGAACGGCTCTCAAGCTCCAGGGAGTCACGGTCACCTGCCAGGACTGGCCCCTCAGTGGCCCCACAGACACCACAGGGCACAGCAAGACATGTTGGTGACAGTGCTTCATCAGGTCCATGGTGGCCTCTTGTGGTGCAGACTCTGTTGAGATGATGCTCTGACCCACAAGGGAGTCAGGGCCACCTGCCAGGACTGGCCCCTCAGTGACCTGACAGATATCAGAGGGACACAGCAAGACATGTTGGTGACAGTCTAATACCAGGTCCATGGTGACCCCTTGTGGTGCAGACTCTGGTGGGATGATGCTCTGCAGGCTCCCAGGAGTCAGGGCCACCTGCCAGGACTGGCCCCTCAGTAGCCCCACAGACACCACAGGGACACAGCGGGACATGTTGGTGACAGTGCGTCTCCAGGTCCATGGTTGCCCCTTGTACTGCAGACTCTGGTGAGATGATGCTCTGCACCCTCCAGGGAGTCAGGGCCACCAGTATTTTTCATTTATGTGTATCAATTGGTTTTGAGATTGCTTTACATTACTTTAGCATTGTTAATATAGGGAAATAAAAAAAGAGAAGCATAATCTGAGCCTCCGGTCCTGACATAGAATTGAAAATTCTTCATGCTTTAGCTGGAAGACTGTTTTGGTGATGTCATCAGTGCTGCAACCTCCCTGCAGTGACGACATCAACCGTGTCCTGATAACAGGCTTGAGTTGACAGGTTCCCAGAGTGATACCACCTCTGAAATGATTAACAAGGATTGATTTTCTTCTTCCGTGAATGTCTTTCCATTGCGACATTTGGAGCAGGGGTTTGGGGGTCACTCTGAATGCTCGAAGGAGGTTATTGGCAGTCCCGCAATCAACTTCAGTAGCATTGTGTGAAGCAGGAGTGGGCTTGAGAGGTACATCTGATTATATAAAGCTTCAACCTGTACTGTTATGGTGAAACATTTGGTTAAAACCTGAAGCCCACTTATGTAGAACGGTGATCCAGGACTGCCTTCTATTATCGCGATCACAAGACATACCCTGGCTCAGATATGTCCAATCCTTTCTCTTTTCCGTTGGATTGGGGGAGTTTTTCCTTAAACCGGAATTACTGTCAAAGCGGGACATTAAAAGGGTAAAGGAAATGTATTGGAATCAAATATATGATTCAAAGCAAAATACAGGGACAGATAAAGATCAGGAGAGGATCCAGTCCCAGCAATTACATCCAAAGTTATATTTGGGCATTACTAATCTTGAACGACATAGGTTCCTACTTACCAGGTTACGTTTGAACTTAATACACTATCTGGTAGCATTTCCTATTGCGGGACTTGGTTCAAGAACTTTCTACTGTGTTGCTGTGATGGAAAAATATCTCAAAGCACTTTGCACTTTATACTCTTTTGCACTTTCTACGACACCCCAAGAAAAAGGTTTCTACAGCCCATTTTTCTGTCTAAAAGCATTAGAACTAGCCGCCTTGCTTTTTTGTACTAACATAGGCCCTCATTCTGACCCTGGCGGTCTTTGACCGCCAGGGCGGAGGACCGCGGGAGCACCGCCGACAAGCCGGCGGTGCTTCAATGGGGATTCCGACCGCGGCGGTAAAGCCGCGGTCGGACCGGCACCACTGGCGGGGTCCCGCCAGTGTACCGCGGCCCCATTGAATCCTCCGCGGCGGCGCAGCTTGCTGCACCGCCGCGGGGATTCTGACCCCCCCTACCGCCATCCAGATCCCGGCGGTCGGACCGCCGAGATCCGGATGGCGGTAGGGGGGGTCGCGGGGCCCCTGGGGGCCCCTGCAGTGCCCATGCCACTGGCATGGGCATTGCAGGGGCCCCCGTAAGAGGGCCCCTAAATGTATTTCACTGTCTGCTGCGCAGACAGTGAAATACGCGACGGGTGCAACTGCACCCGTCGCACAGCTTCCACTCCGCCGGCTCGATTCCGAGCCGGCTTCATCGTGGAAGCCTCTTTCCCGCTGGGCTGGCTGGCGGTCTGAAGGAGACCGCCCGCCAGCCCAGCGGGAAAGTCAGAATTACCGCCGCGGTCTTTCGACCGCGGAACGGTAACCTGACGGCGGGACTTTGGCGGGCGGCCTCCGCCGCCCGCCAAGGTCAGAATGAGGGCCATAATCTGGGTGACGTAGACACGATACAGGCTGTGTTAAATTATATATATGCTTCTTTTAGAATTCAAAAGCTGTACTAATAATGTTATTTTGTTAATCCACTGCCAAGAATTTTGTATTATTTATTGTGTGTCTTTTATGGTTTTTATGAACCGAATAAAGTACTAAAGAAGAAAGTCTAAATGTTTGCTGTTTCTTTAATTCAACTATTGTTGATTTTTATCTGCTTGAATACTCTCGAATGTTTAGTGTTGAAGAAATTGGTTAAGTTGAGGTTTTTCGCCGTTTGGTCAACCTGTATTGTTCATTTCTGTGTATCAATTAGTTTCAAGATTGCTTTACGTTACTTTAGCATTGTTAATATAGGGAAATAAATGTTTTAAAGTTTTCTAAAAGATGTGGTTATTCATGGTCACCTGGGCCATGGTGCGTGAAGGTTACTGACTCAAAACTGACAAATGTTTTATTCGAATTGATTGCGTTATTGGAAGGCGGGTTATGTGCAGGTATTGTGTCCATGATAGAACACTCAACTGAGTCCAAAGGTCCATCGAACTTCTAACGCGTCCCCTTATAATTAAAATGTATAAAAGACAAATAAGGTCAGAGGCGCTCACAGCATCGCGTCGTTTCTCAGATTCCACGCATTCCCGTCAGTGCTGTGAGGACGCTCACGTTCAAGCAGCAACAACTGAGTGCACACTCGTGGCATTAACATTTAATGGACTTTTGGCTCTCTTTGACGCCCTTATAGAAACTTCAGGGGCTGCAGTATTTTGGGGTACAGCTTACGCTGAGGAGCGTCTCTAACTGTTTGTTGCACTAGGGGTGGCTCCCCCCAGTAGGCCAGCTATTTCCCTGGCTGCATTGTTTTCACATACACCTACAAATTATTCACAAGATGACTGACTGGATACCCTTTGAGGAGGAGGAATATGGGCAGTTTTATGAGGATTCGCAAGGTCATCTTATGGGGGATGGACTGTCTGAAGCTATTGACGCTCCAGTTCAACAGTCCCTCTGCAGGGCTTTGGAAGCTTCTGTTCCTCAGAAGATCAATCAGGCCTCGGTGGCAGCTCTTAAACCGATTACTCAGCAACTCGAAATGTTTGCAAAATGACAAGGATATGTCCCAACTATTAATTCTGAAACGGGCGAAGGAGGTCTCTTCCAATCATGCAAGGTGAAAGGCAAATCATCCTCACGCCTCACGCGGACGCCATGCCAACCCAAGGCCCTATGGATGATCACCAATATAGCTTGACCCCCCCACTTCAAACAGGCCTCTATAGGGACTAATTACTCCTCAGACTCAGACCCAAGTGATTTGGACTCTTTCCATTCGAACCAAACCCTGTCCAAGCGCAAAAAGGTGAATAAATCCTCCTCCCCCAAGCACCCAGAGCCCTCTCGGCCACCAGCCAACCCGTTTCAGTTCAACCCTGAGGACATCATACATCCCAGGTCAGGCGACTGGGCACCTGCACAGGTTGTGGCAAATTATCTACATGATAACCTGCACAAGAGCTTCAATAGGGAGGTGCGCAACAAACTCTGGGCGGGGTGCCCTAGGCCAGATATTCCAAACAAGGTGGCAGAAACTCCTGAAATTGATGCAAAAGGTTTCTAAAAAGGTTTGTCAAAGACCCTGAAAAAGGGATCGACTGGGAATGGCGGTCCTGTCAAGATAAGCTGTTAGATTTAACGGGCCCTTTGGCAAAAGTTTTGGAGATGGCCCTGGCAGGCAAGGAAACTGCCACCCCTATTTATTCTGACGTACTTGCCGAATGGACCCAGCAGGCTATTTGCCTATTGGGGAAAGCCAACTGTGCCATGCCATCAGAGTGGTGCAAGTGTCTCCTGATGCGGATACAGTCAACTCTAACAGAAATGGCCGCTGCAGACGTGGGCCCTTTCACTCAAGGGACATCTCTTCGGGACAAATTCGTAAAAGACATAGGTGGTAATTACAACCCTGGCGGATGGTGTAAAAGGTGGGGTAATACCGCAAACAGGCCGGCGGACAAAAAAAGGGAATTACGACCCTGGCGGTAACCGCCAACAAAGACAGCCACTTTAACACTTCGCCCGCCACGGCGGTACAGACAAACAGCGTGGCGGTCACCGCCAACAGACAGGCGGGAGACAAAGTACCGCCCACACTATTACAACACACCAATCCGCCACCTTTTCCGGGGCGGATTCACCGTGGATAAAAACACGGTGGAAACAGCCTTTGCTATGGGAAAACGCTCACCTGAACACATCCCACGAGGAACGACGACTCCATGGAGCCAGAACTCCAAATACTCCCTGCCCTTGTCTTTCTGCTCCTGTATGAACAACAGCGATGTAGGCGCAGAACATACCAGTGAGTACTGCATCTACGACACGGGGGAGGGGGAGGCAAAAGTTAGGGGGACACACACCAAACACCCCCACCCTCGCATAGTACAACATACACACCAATGAAGTCCAAAATATCACATTAACAACCCACAATCCCCCCAGAAGAATGCAAAGACAAAGTGAGATCTGTTCAAATATTGTAATGTGCCAATATACATGTCATATAAAAATATACTGAATCATATCTCGAAATCTGTCATATTTATATATACAATACAAGAAGTAGTGCAGATATGTACACAACAATGTCCGTGCACCAACAGTCCAAAAATGCATGGGCGAGGCCCACAATAGATACCTGACCAAAATACGAGAGAACACTGCCGGGGCATCAGACAGAAACACTACAGGCACCTCAGGGTGAAGGGAAGGGGGGCACCTCAGCCGGATCAATGCAAAGCCAGATCCACGACGGGGCTACATGCCCATTGATGTATCCTGGGGAGTGCAAAGCCACAGTCTCTCAAGTCTCTACAGTGGGTGGGTTGCCCACTGTGTCATCCTGGGGAGTGCAAAGCCACAGTCTCACAAGTCTCTACAGTGGGTGTGTTGCCCACTGTGCCATCCTGGGGAGTGCAAAGCCACAGTCTCTCAAGTCTCTACAGTGGGTGGGTTGCCCACTGTTACATCCTGGGGAGTGCAAAGCCACAGTCTCTCAAGTCTCTATAGTGGGTGGTTTGCCCACTGGACCATCCTGGGGAGTGCAAAGCCACAGTCTCTCAAGTCTCTATAGTGGGTGGTTTGCCCACTGTTACATCCTGGGGAGTGCAAAGTCACAGTCTCTCAAGTAGATGCAGTTCTCTACTGGTACTGGGTGGGACTGGTGGCCAGACTGGATGAGTCTCCCCGTGAAAGTTCCTGTCCTGTCACTGTCCCAGCTGCACATGGGAGAAGGATGCCTGATGTGGCGGCCTCTTCATACCCACACGGTGTTTGCCCTGATCAGCGGTCTTCACCATGGCGGTCTCTGGACTGTTCAGCGGTGCTTTGCCATGGCGGTGTCTGGACTGTTCAGCGGTGCTTTGCCATGGGGGTCTCTGGACTGTTCAGCAGTGCTTTGCCATGGCGGTCTCTGGACTGTTCAGCGGTGCTTTGCCATGGGGGTCTCTGGACTGTTCAGCAGTGCTTTGCCAAGGCTGTCTCTGGACTGTTCAGCGGTGCTTTGCCATGGCGGTCTCTGGACTGTTCAGCAGTGCTTTGCCAAGGCTGTCTCTGGACTGTTCAGCGGTGCTTTGCCATGGCGGTCTCTGGACTGTTCAGCAGTGCTTTGCCAAGGCTGTCTCTGGACTGTTCAGCGGTGCTTTGCCAAGGCTGTCTCTGGACTGTTCAGCGGTGCTTTGCCATGGCGGTCTATGGACTGTTCAGCGGTGCTTTGCCATGGCGGTGTCTGGACTGTTCAGCGGTGCTTTGCCATGGCGGTGTCTGGACTGTTCAGCGGTGCTTTGCCATGGCGGTCTCTGGACTGTTCAGCGGTGCTTTGCCATGGCAGTTCAGGACTGTTCAGCGGTGCTTTTCCATGGCTGGCTATGGACTGTTCAGCAGTGCTTTGCCATGGCGGTCTCTGGACTGTTCAGCGGTCTTCACCATGGCGGTCTTTGCCCTGTTCAGCGGTGCTTTGCCATGGCGGTCTCTGGACTGTTCAGCGGTCTTCACCATGGCGGTCTTTGCCCTGTTCAGCGGTGCTTTGCCATGGCGGTCTTTGCCCTGTTCAGCGGTGCTTTGCCATGGCGGTCTTTGCCCTGTTCAGCGGTGCTTTGCCATGGCTGGCTATGGACTGTTCAGCGGTCTTCACCATGGCGGTCTTGGCCTTGTTCAGCGGTGCTTTGCCATGGCTGGCTGTGGACTGTTCAGCGGTGCTTTGCCATGGCGGTCTTGGCCTTGTTCAGCAGTGCTTTGCCATGGCGGTCTTGGCCTTGTTCAGCAGTGCTTTGCCATGGCGGTCTTGGCCTTGTTCAGCGGTGCTTTGCCATGGCGGTCTTGGCCTTGTTCAGCGGTGCTTTGCCATGGCTGGCTATGGACTGTTCAGCGGTAGCCTGAGATGGCAGTTCAGATACTGACATTGGTGTGTGGCATGATGAACTCCACACTGGACATTGGGGTGTGGCATGACGAACTCCACACTGGACATTGGGGTGTGGCATGACGTTCCATCATCGCCCAGCGGGACTGGCACCTTCTTTTGAGTTACAGATGACTCACCAATCGCCTTGGATCCCATTTCACTGTTTGTCCCACCAGGAGTCTTGACACGGTCCGTCGTCCACCCTCCAATTTCGGAGCCTTTACAGGGGGTGGGCTGACAGTGCCTTGGCTCCGGGTCCTACTGCCTGCCCTGGTGGACGGTGCACTCCAAAAACCTGGAACACGCACCACTGGCACTGGAGGCTTTTTGGCTGAGGCGCTACGACGGGACTGATGAATTGGAGGGAGGGGGCAAAAAGGTCAATTTGACATAGGGACAGTTTCTGACGTACACTGGGATGGGTAGCTGGAGGGGCTCTGGGAGTGGAGGAAGAGGAGGTGGTTGTAGGAGGTGTCACTTTAGGTGTTTTGGGTGCAGGTGCAGGTACTGGAGGCTGTCGTGAGGTGGATGGATGTTGGGTGAGTGATTGCCGGCGTTTGTGTACTTTGGGAGGGGGCGTCACAGACACACTGGGAGAGGACACAGGGGACGTGTAAATGGCAGTGGAGGTGGTGAGTGCAGGTGAGCGGCTTGTGGTGCTGGGTGTCCTGGTGCGAGTCCTAGTGCCTGTAGATGTGGTGCATGCAGGTGTGTGTGTAGACGAGACTGGGAGGGAGGAGGGAGAAGAGGAGGAGGGGGACACAGTGGAGACAGTGGATGTTGTTGTGTCTGTATGTGGGTGAGGCTTGCGTGAGTGCCTGTGGTGTGTGTGGTGCCTATGTTTGCCTGAGCTACTTTTGGGTGTTGACTTGTGTGCCTGCTGGTCTGTAGGTGTGCTTGGGATGGGCTGGGGTACAGGGGATTTGGTCTGGGTGGAGGAGGTTGGAGGGGGGAGGCTGGACACAGGGACAATGGCTGCCATCAGTGCTGAAGCCAGAGATTGCAGGGTTCGATGAAGGACAGCCTGACCAGAATGAATGCCTTCCAGGAATGCATTACCGTGTTTCAACTCTCGTTCTACACCCTGGATGGCATTCACAATGGTAGACTGCCCAACAGTGAGTGACCTGAGGAGGTCAATGGCCTCCTCACTGAGGGCAGCAAGGGTGACTGGGGCAGGGCCTCAGGTGCCTGGGGCGAAGGTGATGTCCACCCTCTTGGGTGAGCGGGCACGGGACACACACTGAGGGGCTGCTGGGAGGGCGGTGCTGGTAGGGGAGGTGGCGGCTGTACCTGTAGAAGTGGGGCGCACAGATGGTGCCGCCACCACAGGGGAGCTCCCATCGGCAGGCGAGTCCGTGTCGCTGGTTGGTGATCTGGTGGCCGACGTGAAGCTCCCCTCACCCTCCGTCCCACTGGTGAATTCAGAGTCTGTGGTGTGGCCCTCCATGGCCATGTGGGATGCAGCTCCCTCGTGCTCCGGTGCCACTGTACCTCCGCCTGTTGATGCTGATGCACAGAAGAACAGGGAGAGCAGGAAAAGGGGGGAGACAGAAGAAAGAAAGAGAGTTTTAGTGCATGGCATACCGCTACCGTTGGCGGACAAGACAGACGCAGCAGCCCCATGCATTACGCCGTGCTCCTGACGTCTGCACATGCTATTTCTGGGATATGGCCTACATGGCAATGGTAGTAATTTGCCCACATGGATGGCAAAGGGGCAACTATACATCAACTTCCCTCTGTTTTGAGCTGGGGTAGAGTGCCACATGGCCTACATAACGGAGGGGCGTTGCCTACCTAACTCGCCCTGGCCTAGGGACACCCACAACCCACCACCCCCACCCAGACACCTCCACTGCACGCAAAGTCCATATGATGAGGTAGTACTCACCCTCTTGTGTCTGCTGTGATGTCCTTAAGCGCCCATCCAACTCCGGGTAGGCCACCGCCAGGATCCGGAACATCAGGGGGGTCATGGTGCGACGGGCACCCCTCCCAGGTAGGGAGGCCATCCCCAGCTGAGCCTCCGCCGTCTTCTTGCTGCAGCGGCGAATGTCCTCCCATCTTTTACGGCAGTGGGTGCCCCGTCTCTGGTGGGCCCCCAGGGCCCGGACTTCCTTGGCGATGGCACGCCAGATTTTTCTATTTCAAAAGGCTTCAGAAGGTTTTTCTTACAAGTCGGTAAACAATTTTCGATCCATCATTTCAGCAGGACACGCAAGGGTCAATAACAATCCAGTGGGAATACATCCTGTCATTAGAAAACTTCTGAAAGGTATTCAGGTGTCTAACCCTCCTAAACCGAAATACACTTTTCTCTGGAACGTTAACAGGGTGCTCAATTTATTTGAGGAATGGCCTGATAATGTAGTTTTGACTAGGAAGCAGTTGTTGGACAAGTTGGCTATGTTAGTGCGCCTCACTTCATGTAGACGCACATCAGATGTAAAAGCTCTGGACCTTGCAGGAATAGTATTTACACCAGAAGGTGTTTCTTTTAATATAACAAGAAGAACAAAAACATTGTCTAGATGTATCGGTTATTGTGCTTTTCCATTCAAGATCAAATTATATATGATTAATTATTTAAAACACAAGAAGCGTGTACTAAGACATTGAGGACCGACATGTCGGGACAACTATTCATTTGTTTACAAAAACCTTTCAGGCCTGTCTCTGCTGCGACCATTGCCTGATGGTTAAGAGGGGTAATGGTTGAATAAGGCATTGATGTGAAACAATTTGGGGCTCAGTAAGTCCTTTGAGTTGGGAGGCACAATTCAGGATAATATGAAATGTGCAGATTGGTCTTAAGAGCCAACGTTTAAACAATTTTATTATAAACCTGTAGGTGATTATCAATCCGTGGTGTTCAATCAGCTTTGAACGAGCATAATCCTTGCCTCCGGTCCTGACATAGAATGAAACATTTGCCAGCATTCACACCAACAATTTTCAATTCTGTTAAGGACACGGAGGTGAGGAACATCCCACCTGGATAGTAATGAAATGTTTTATGAATATGGCACGTTTTTTTTACAAAATTCTCAAATGTCTATTGCATAATTTCCCACCCATTGAACTCAGAATCGATGCACCTGAGATTACCATAAATTTCCTTTTCCTTTTTGTTAGGAATGGATCAGAAAACGGAATGAAGAAGACGGTTTGCCTCTGAACGACGCTTTCTACATCCAGTTGGTTGTGTCAAGGAGCACGTACGCACCAGTTCTGCTGACATTTCTGGAGTCTTGTTTTTCCGATTCAACATTCGAAGAGGATCTTAGAAGAGCAAAGAAAGAGGAAGTCAAGATGGTGCTGGGATCATTAATAAGGTCTAATATGTTGTGATTGGTGGACATGTTGGACTAAGCGTTTTGGGATATGTAGTCCAAGTTTTCTGTTTTTTGATTGGCTGCTGTATTTTGAGTAGCAAAGGAAGAGAAACATAATCCTCGCCTCCGTGTCCTTCATCAAATTGAAAATTCTTGGCGCGAATGCTAGAAAACATTTTCATTCTCTTAAGGACTTGGACGAGAGGATTATGATTTTCCTTCTTTCCTGTTTATTAACACAACTTTAATAGCAGCCAATCAAAATAGACTTTTAAATAAACAATATATATTACTAACATCACCCTCCCTGACTGACGTCAGGATGAAGCTCTAGACCTGGCTCTTTGACTGACACCTTGCAATCCTCTAGCGCCCAGATACCCTCAGGGTGATAGTGCTGCGCTATACAAATACTGATTGATAAACCACATTTTCAAAAGTTCTTATCATACCTTATGCACAAATCATCATCTCTCTGCTTATATAAAATGTGTTGACGCCATGATAACCTCTTCCTTTGTCTCATTGGCTAAACATAACCCTAGAATTCTCAGCCCGTCAACGAGATGTAACGGAATCACCATAACAACAACAGATCATCGCTCGTCAGGACTCAGGAACTGGAGTCATCCACGGGACCAACTGGATACTAAAGAAGTGTAAACGTAGAAGAGCTTTCATTGTCGCCTAGGGATGCTTCTGATGAGCATCTGAAGAAGGAGCCGAGAAACGCGTAACACCAATGTAGAGTAAAGATTCATGACTATGAATACAATATGAGTCCAAGATCATACACTTACCACCCAAGCTTAAGAAACATCTCACTTTAACTATCCAAGGTGGTATAATCTTCACCTCCGAGTCCTGGATAGACCTGAAAATTCTTGACGCGTTGGCTGGAAGAAATGTTCTTCTATGTCAGAACCAGAGGCTTTGGATTATGATTGTTCAAAGCTGTTGGAATACTACTGAGGCTACACCTGGGAGTGGTTTTAATGAAAAGTCTTGAAAGTTATATCAGCAGACCAGTCCACTGCCCTCATTATGTCTTGTAGATGTGAACCTAAGCCATATGATTTCGATGCCACAGCCCCTCTCACTGAGGGAGCTCTGACTCTAGAAATGTCAATACCGGCTTCTGATGGGATCCATTTCACTCACAGTGCATAAGGAGCTGATGATACTGGCTGAAAGGGTTTCTGAAGGGCAATTAGGAATTGACCCCATTAAACTGACGCAATTCCCTAGTATGACCTGCGCATTCCTTCAGATATTGTACAATGCACAATTTGGGGTTATCTCGGAAACTTGGATATATGATCTGCTTTGAAAGTATCTTTGTTCTCCTTGTTAAAGTAAATGACACCCTATCTGGGAAAAAACTCTACCTGTAAGTCCAGGACTTTGACGTCCAACACTCTTCTGCAAGAAACAAAAGATAAAAGGATTGTCAATTTTGACGAAAGTCGTTTCCTGGCAATATCTGAATAGGCTGGCCATTTCTGTGATAATTTCAGAATTATATCAATGTCCCAATGGAGAGTGTATGTCGGGTGTGGAAGATTAGCTAGGAGCATACCTCTCTGCTCACCAGGGGGTGCTCCCCAATTGATCCCCGCCTATTAGAGAATGGCCTGTGGAGATCGCAGACTGATATTTGTTCACAGAGAAATAGGTTAAGCCTGAGGAAGCCATTTCTGCTAAGTAATTGATGATACAGGTAATGGGGCCCTCAAGGGATCCAAGCCCTGCTTGTTGCACCAACCCAACCATCTCCATCACATTGAGAGATATCGCTTGTGGGTAGACTCTGACCAGGAATTGGATATGAAAGACACAGATTGGTCTGAAAAGCCTGGCAGGAACCAGCGGTTCCTGAAATGCGCCAGGCAATGAGATATAGACAGTCATGGAGAATTAGCAGGTGTTGTAAGCCCACTGGGTCCAGTAGAAAGTCTGGGAACAGGGGAATCTGGAGCAGGAAGTCACATGACATCTCAAATAGAACCAGGAACTATGTTTGAGCTTTTCATAAAAGGGTGACTGGAATATATTCTGCCTGTTGGTTGCGGGTGTACGCTGACACATTCGGAATCATTGGGAATGGAGGAAAGGTGTAAGGCAGGAGATCCTTCCAGACTTGGAGATGGGCATCCATATCAAGAGCCATCAGAACCGGTCTCCATGAGAAAAATCTTTCCAATTGAGCGGGTAGATGGGATGCAAAGAGGTCCGTGTGGCATGGACACCAGTGATCTTGAAGCGAGTGGAAGATTGTTGATGTAGTTTCCATCTGCTGGAATCTCAGCGATACCGCGAGTCCCAATCGGCCACCACATTGTTCTGATTGGGGAGATACTCCGCTGCCACCAAAATGTGATGTTGAAGGCAATAGTGCCAGAAGGTTTTTGTAATCTCTGCTAACACTGGTGACCTCATCCCCCCCAGTTTGTTTATATAGTGGACTGCTGAGCTGTTGTCCATTCTCAGCAGGGTGCAACAACTGGCTTTGCAAGGGGCAATGGTGTTTATCGCAAAGGATCCTGCTAGGAGCTCCACGCAGTTTATGTGGAGACTGGCTTCTTCTGCAGACCACCGACATGCAGAAGAAATATTGCCGCATCTGGTTCCCCAACACTACAAGCTGGCTTCCGAATCTATAATGACGGGTAAGCGGGAGCAGAATATAGCCTTGCAGTAACAGGTGGTCATGTGGTCTAACCACCATTGTAGTTCGGTTCTGTTCTCCTGGGTTAGGATCGCTAATTCCAAATAAGTAATTCCCCTCTGAAAATGATGTATATTTAATCGCTGGGGAGCCCTGTAATGCCGTGGGGCAGGGAAGATGGCTTGAATAGAGGAAGCCAGAAGGCCCGCTCTCCTGGTCCAGACTCTCAAGGGCAACTTGTCTTTGTGGAGGGTGGAACAAACCTCTCTTTGAGCTGCCCTCAGGGTCTGTAGAAGAAGGGAGAACTGGGCTGACACAGAGTCGATCTGAAACCCCAGAAACTCTATGCATTGTGAGGGTGTTAGAAATGGGGTCTCTAGTTGGCAGTCGGTTTGCACCCTGTCCAAGTAGGGACCCTCACTCTAGTCAGGACAAGGGAGATACCCGCTCAGATAACCCCTGCTCACCCCCTTGGTAGCTTGGCAGGAACAGTCAGTCTTATCTCAGAAGCAATGTGTAAAGCATTTGCACATAGCACACAGTAACAAGTGAAAAAACTCCAAAAGGACACCACACCAGTTTTAGAAAAATAGCCAATATTTACCTATATAAAACAAGACCAAATACGATAAAAATCCAACATTCTGTAATAAAAATATGAATTCTGAAAGACTTACTCAAAAATACAGTTCCTTGAAGTCAATAGCTCCACCTGGGGCTATCACGGCGTTGTGAACAACAAAACCAACAGTTCTGGCCAGCTGTGGCGTTGCGGGCCAGCTACGGGAAGACCCGCAAACAGTACCTTGGATTTGCAGGGCGTCGTGATCCTCGAGGTGAGCTCTGGAGAGCGGCGTCGCTGGCATCGCGGTGTCGGTTCTGGATTCGGTGCAGGAGTCGTCGGGCCCTTGAGGTCACACATGTTGCAGATCGAACTCCAGGCTGATGAAGTCAGGAGCGCTGGGGTGGATGGTGTCGGGGCTGCGGTGTGAACTGGGACGATGCGACGTGCGGTGCTCACAAGTCACTGTGTAGGCAGCGGCTCGGTGACGGCATCCAGTGGCATCGGTGAGACCAGAGCTGCGGTGTGAAGCCGGGCGGTGCGACATGCGGTGTCCACAGGTCACGGTGCAGGCAGCGGCATCGTCGTTGCTGAAGCGCTGTCGTCGGTAGGTCCAAGCCATCGATGTGGGACAGGCAGTCCTTCGTGACCCTCACAAGCGGTGTCCACAGGCCGCGGTGCAGGCAGGATGCCTGGTGACGACACAGGAGTCAATGGTGCTGGCGTCGGTGGACCGGGGCTGCAGTGCGGGACGGGGCGATGCTTCGTGTCCCTCACGAGCGGTGTCCACATGCCACGGTGCAGGCAGCAGCGTCAGTGTCAGTAGGAGCAGCATCGCCGGAGATGCCCAGGCTGCGGTGTGAGCAGGTGATGCCAGAGTGCGGGGCCCACAGGTCGCGGTGCGAGCAGCGGCTCGGTGAAGTCGTCCGATGATGGCGTCGCGGAGACCAAGGTCACGGTGCGGAGCGGGGCAGTGAGACTCCATGTGGCGTCAGCAGGTCACGGTGCTGGCCAGCGGCATCGTTGGCGGCGTCGCAGTGGTTTCTCCTCTTGAACAGCACAAAACACACAGTTCCCAGTGCTGCTGGTCGAGGAAACTGTAGTCTTTGGTGTCCCTGAGACTTCCAACAGGAGGCAATCTCTACTCCAAGCCCTTGGAGAACTTTCTCAAGCAGGACACACAGCAAAGTTCACCCTTTGCACTCTTTCAAGCAGACTGCAGGCCAGTCCAGCAAAGTAACACAGCAAAGGGACAGTACTACTCCTCCAGCTCTCCAGCTCTTCTCCTTGCAGAGGTTCCTCTTGATTCCAGAAAGATTCTAAAAGTCTGGGGTTTTGGGTCTTCTTATACCCAGTTCTGCCTTTGAAGTTGGCAAACTTCAAAGTAAAGTCTCAAGTGTTTGCAAGATCCTTCCTTGCCCAGGCCAGGCCCCAGACACACACCAGGGGGTCGGAGACTGTATTGTGTGATGGCCGGCACGGTCCTTTCAGGTGTGAGTGACCACTCCTCCCCTCCCCTGCAGCACAGATGGCTCATCAGGATATGCAGGCTACACCCCATCCTCCTTTGTGTCAGTGTCTAGAGGAGAGGTGTAAACAGCCCAACTGTCAAACTGACCCAGACAGACAGTCCACTAACAGGCAGAGTCACAGAATGGGTTAAGCAAGAAAATACCTACTTTCTAAAATTGGTATTTTCAAACAGACAATTTAAAAACCAACTTCACTAAAAGATGTATTTTTAAATTGTGAGTTCATTGACCCTAAACTCCACATTTTTATCTGCTCTCAAAGGGAATCTGTGCTTTAAGGATATTTAGAGGCAGCCCCCATGTTAACCTATGAGAGAGAGGCCTTGCACAGTGAAAACCGAATTTGGCAGTATTTCATTGTTAGGACATATAAAACACACTAGTATATGTCCTACCTTAAACATACACTGCACCCTGCCCTTGGGCTACCTAGGGCCTACCTTGGGGTTGCCTTACATGTAGTAAAAGGGAAGTTGAGGCCTGGCAAGTGGGTACACTTGCCAAGTCAAGTTGACAGTTTAAAACTGCACACACCGACACTGCAGTGGCAGGTCTGAACCATGTTTACAGGGCTACTCCTGTGGGTGGCACAACCAGTGTTGCAGGCCGACTAGTAGCATTTGATTTACAGGCCCTGGGCACCTCTAGTGCACTTTACCAGGGACTTACCAGTAAATCAAATATGCCAATCATAGATAAACCAATCCACAGTACAATTTATATGGGGAGCACTTGCACTTTAGAACTGATTAGCAGTGGTAAAGTGCGCAGAGACAATAAACCAGCAAAAACAGAGTCCAAAAACAGGAGGTCAGAAGGCAAAAAGACAGGGGAGACACGCCAAAAAGCTGCCAGGGGACAAGAGGGGACAAGAATGGAAATTATTTTCATTGACAAGGAAGTCTAGCTCCTGGGGCAGCTGGATCATCAATTCAAATGCTGTAACAGCAAGGGTTTGGCCTGAGCCATCAGAAGGACGGTTTCTCGACTACCAGACGCTTAACCTTGGTAAAACACGAAGGAGTGAAAGAGAGACCGAAAGGGAGCATTTTGAACTCGTACCAACGGTTGTCCCAGACAAAGTGAAGGAACTTTGGAGAGAAAGGGGGTGATTCAGACCTTGGCGGACGGCGGAGGCCGTCCGCCAAGGTTCCGCCGCCGAATGACCGCACCGCGGTCAAAAGACCGCAGCGGCCATTCAGACATTTCCGCTGGGCCGGCGGGCGCTCTCCAAAAGAGCGCCCGCTGGCCCAGCAGAAATGCCCCTGCAACGAGGACGCCGGCTCAGAATTGAGCCGGCGTAGTTGCAGGGGTGCGACGGGTGCAGTTGCACCCGTCGCGTATTTCAGTGTCTGCAAAGCAGACACTGAAATACTTTGCGGGGCCCTCTTACGGGGGCCCCTGCAGTGCCCATGCCATGCCATGAACCGCCGCGGTCAGAATGCCCTCGGGAGCACCGCCAGCCTGTTGGCGGTGCTCCCGTGGTCGGTGACCCTGGCGGTCACCGGCCGCCAGGGTCAGAATGACCCCCAAAGTCTTGAGTCCTGTCCCCCCATTGGGACTGAGGAAGGGTGAATAAGACTTAACTTGAGAGCCTCTTCCGGCGTTGCAGTTGCCTTGGGAAGAGAAGAAGCCCTTCCTGTAACGTTAACGTCCGCCTCACACCTGGTGGGATAGAGGATGTCTCTTGGGTGGTTGGAGTAAGCACAGCTTCTGGCTGGGGTAGCATTGTGGGGGCTTCATGCACTTGCTCGGCTGGACAATCACCCTCTATAAGGCCTGGTCTGGCCAAAAAGGCGATGCTGAAAAACTATGTGGAGGGATGAATGGGCTTTATCGAGGGGCGGAAAGGTGTGGACAAATTTGCCCATATCTTTTATGAATTTGTCCCCAGAGAGCATGGCATTGGCCATTGGACCTGTTTCTGCCGTAGCAAGCTCTGACCGTTTGGGGTTGATAGGGATCAGCACTGATCTCCAGCATTCTACTAAAAGTGCCAGGATGTCAGGGTCCACCAGGTAGTTTGTCTCTTTAGCGAGCACCGCCATTTCCAGAATTTTGCACAGTGCTCCTGTCAGACCTAAAACTTTATTCTGTCAGTCCTTCAAAGACCTGGCAATCCCATTCTTCTGGTTTTTCCAGGAGCGCTTCAGGAATGGAGGCAGAGTAGGGTCAAGTTCGACAGTCTCTGCTACCTTGTTGGGGATATGTGGTCGGGGGCGCTCCGAGCAGAGCCGGTTGCAGATGTCTCTGTCATCAATCAATCAATCAGTCAATCAATCAGTCAATCAATCAATCAATCAGTATTTGTAGAACGCAGCACAGTCACCCCTAGCGGTATCTGGGAGCTGGGGTGCTAGCGAGGTCTCTGTCGAAAAGCCAGGTCTTGCGGTTTATTTCTGAAGTCAGTGGGGGAGGGTGCTGCTCAGAGGCGGAGGAGCAGGTCTTTCCAGGTCTTGGCGGCGATGTAGGAGAAGGAGCGGCCCCTGCATTGGTGGATTCGGGGCATGTGAGCGATAGCCAGTGTGGAGGATCATAGGTGTCTGGTGGGTTGATAGAAGGTAGCTATGGCAAAGCACCTTATGCTGAACTAGGAGACATGTAAAGCTCCTACTATACCACTGGTGTCATATGCACAATATCATAAGAAAACACAATACACAGATATACTAAAAATAAAGGTACTTTATGTTTATGACAATATGCCAAAAGTATCTCAGTGAGTACCCTCAGTATGAGGATGCCAAATATACACAAGATATATGTACACAATACCAAAAATATGCAGTAATAGCAAAAGGAAGTAATGCAAGCAGTGTAAAGTTACAATAGATTGCAATAGGAGCACATAGGTATAGGGGCAACACAAACCATATACTCCAAAAGTGGAATGCGAACCACGAATGGACCCCAAACCTATGTGAGCTTGTAGAGGTTCGCTGGGACTGTAAGAAAACAGTGAGGGTTAGAAAAATAGCCCACCCCAAGACCCTGAAAGGTAGGTGTAAAGTGCACCTACTACCCCCAGAGAGCACAGAAGTTGTGATAGGGGGATTCTGCAGGCAGAACAAACAGCAGCAATGCAACAACAGTGGATTTCCGGACCTGAGTATCTGTAAGACAAGGGGACCAAGTCCAAGAGTCACGACAGCGGCGAGAGTGGGCAGGAGCCCAAGAAATGCCAGCTGAGGGTGCAAGGAAGCTGCCACTGGTTGGAAGAAGCTTGGAGTTCTGCAAGAAAAAAGAGGACTAGGAACGTCACGATGAAGCTTGCAGAGGTGTTCCCACACAGAAAGACCGCAAACAAGCCTTGCTAGTTGCAAGGGTTGCAGTAGAGGTTTTTGGGTGCTGTTGTGGCCCAAGAGGGACCAGAATGTCGCCACTTGAAATAGGAGACAGAGGGGGCACCCAGCAAGTCAGGGAGCCCTCACAGAAGCAGGCAGCACCTGCAGAAGTACCTGAACAGGCACTTGGAAGAAGAGTGAACCGGAGTCCATGCGAAGTCACAAAAGGGAGTCCCACAATGCTGGAGGACAACTCAGAAGGTTGTGCACTACAGGATAGAGTGTTGGGGACCCAGGCTTGGTTGTGCATGAAGGAAATCCTGGAAGAGTGCACAGGAGATGGAGCAGCTGCAAATCACGCGGTACTCAGCAATGCAGTCTAGCGTGGGGAGGCAAGGACTTACCTCCACCAAACTTGGACTGAAGAGTCACTGGACTGTGGGAGTCACTTGGTCAGAGTTGCTGAGTTCCAGGGACCACGCTCGTTGGGCTGAGAGGGGACCCAGAAGACCAGTGATGCAGTCTTTTGGTGCCTGCGGTTGCAGGGTGAAGATTCCGTCGACCCACGGGAGATTTCTTCAGAGCTACTGGTGCAGGGAGGAGGCAGGCTACCCCAGAGCATGCACCACGTGGAAACAGTCAAGAAAGCCGGCAGGATGAAGCGATACAAGGTTGCTAATAGTCGTTTTGCTACTTTCTTGCTGTTCTGCAGGTGTCCTGAGCAGTCATCGGTCGATTCTTTGGTAGAAGGTGAAGAGGAAGATGCAGAGGAACTCTGATGAGTTCTTGCATTCGTTATCTGGTGAGATCCTCAAAGCAGAGACCCTAAATAGCCAGAAGGTTTGGCTACCTAGGAAGGAGGATTGGCTACCAAGAGAGGTAAGAGCCTATCAGAAGGAGACTCTGACGTCACCTGCTGGCACTGGCCACTCAGAGCAGTCCAGTGTGCCACAAACACCTCTGTTTCCAAGATGGCAGAGGTCTGGGACACACTGGAGGAGCTCTGGGCACCTCCCAGGGGAGGTGCAGGTCAGGGGAGTGGTCACTCCCCTTTCCTTTGTCCAGTTTCACGCCAGAGCAGGGCTGGGGGATCCCTGAACCGGTGTAGACTGGCTTATGCAGAGATTGGCACCATCTGTGCCCATCAAAGCATTTCCAGAGGCTGGGGGAGGCTACTCCTCCCCTGCCTTCACACCTATTTCCAAAGGGAGAGGGTGTTACACCCTCTCTCAGAGGAAATCCTTTGTTCTGCCTTCCTGGGCCAGGGCTGCCTGGACCCCAGGAGGGTAGAAATCTGTCTAAGGGGTTGGCAGCAGCTGCAGTGGAAACTCCGGAAAGGCAGTTTGGCAGTACCCGGGTTCTGTGCTAGAGACCCGGGGGATCATGGAATTGTTCCCCCAATACCAGAATGGCATTGGGGTGACAATTCCATGATCTTAGACATGTTACATGGCCATGTTCGGAGTTACCATTGTGACGCTGTACATAGGTAGTGACCTATGTATAGTGCACACGTGTAATGGTGTCCCCGCACTCACAAAGTCCGGGGAATTTGCACTGAACAATGTGGGGGCACCTTGGCTAGTGCCTGGGTGCTCACACACTAAGTAACTTTGCACCCAACCTTCACCAGTTGAAGGTTAGACATACAGGTGACTTATAAGTTACTTAAGTGCAGTGGTAAATGGCTGTGAAATAACGTGGACGTTATTTCACTCAGGCTGCACTGGCAGGTCTGTGTAAGAATTGTCAGAGCTCCCTATGGGTATCAAAAGAAATGCTGCAGCCCATAGGGATCTCCTGGAACCCCAATGCCCTGGGTACCTCAGTACCATATACTAGGGAATTATAAGGGTGTTCCAGTATGCCAATCTCAATTGGTGAAATGGTCACTAGCCTGTTAGTGACAATTTGGAAAGAAATGAGAGAGCATAACCACTGAGGTTCTGGTTAGCAGAGCCTCAGTGAGACAGTTAGGCACCACACAGGGAACACATACCTATAGGTCACAAACTTATGAGCATTGGGGTCCTGACTAACAGGGTCCCAGTGACACATAACAAACATACTGAAAACATAGGGTTTTCACTATGAGCACTGGGCCCTGGCTAGCAGGATCCCAGTGAGACGGTGAAAACACCCTGACATACACTCACAAACAGGCCAAAAGTGGGGGTAACAAGGCTAGAAAGAGGCTACTTTCTTACAGGGCCTTGTGCCCAGAGTGCTTCATCCTGCTCGTGGCAGCCTCAGTAGCGTCATAGCTTTTGACGCCCATGGGCCTGTGGTGCTTGTGGCGGCGGTGTCCTTGGCAGCGGTGCTTGTGGCGGCGGTGTCTTTGGCAGCGGATCAGCTGCTGGCGATCTTGTCCTGTTCAGCGGTGCTTGTGGCGGCGGTGTCCTTGGCAGCGGTGCTTGTGGCGGCGGTGTCCTTGGCAGCGGTGCTTGTGGCAGCGGTGTCTTTGGCAGCGGTTCAGCTGCTGGCGGTCCTGTCTGGGGCAGTGTGGCTGCTGGCGGTCGCCTCCTGGGCAGCAGAGCTGCTGCTGGCGGTCCTGTCTGGGCAGTGTGGCTGCTGGCGGTCGCCTCCTGGGCAGCTGGGCTGATGGCGGTCTTCTCCGCCGTGCTAATCTTCCCAGACTTGCCGGGTTTCTTGTGGCCCTTCCCCACCTTGGATTGTGTCACAGCTGACTCCACACTCCCACTGGGACCCCTGGGAGCGGCTTTGGTGGCTTGGTTCTTTCCCCTCTCCCGCTGGGCACTGGCCAACTTCTGATGCTTGACAGGTGGGGGACTGTCGGTGCTCTGGCTCCTTGCCACACTGGCTGCCCTGCTGCCTGGTGCACTCCATAATCCGGTGACTACTGGCACCACTGGTCCCGGAGATGTTGTGGCTGAGGTGCTGGGTTGGGACCTGGAGAGTCGGGCCCTAGGAGACTGACAGGGTTGGGGAGGTGAGGGTAAGAGGCCAAGGTTGGACAGGAAAAGTTTCTTAGGAACTTCTGGGACGGGTAGCTGGAGGGGGTTTGGGGGGTGGTAGTAGGAGGTGTACGTTTGGTGAATTTGGGTGAAGGTGCACGCGCTGGAGGCTGTCGTGAGGTGGATGGCTTTTGGGTGGGTGTGTGGCTGCGTTTGTGTATCTTGGGAGGTGGCGTCACAGACACACTGGGAGAGGACACGGGATGTGTGAATGGTAGTGGGGGTGGTGACTGCACGTGAGCGGGGTGTGGTGGTGGGTGTGCTGGTGATGGATGTAGTGGCTGAAGATGTAGTGCATGCAGGTGTGAGTGGAGATGATACAGAGAGGGAGGAGGGAGACGAGGAGGAGGGGGACACAGTGGAGGCAGTGGATGTTGGTGTGTCTGTATGTGTGTGATGCTTGCGTGATTGCCTGTGGGATGTGTGGTGCTTTTGTTTGCCTGAGCTTCCTTTGTGTGTTGAGGTGTGTGCATTCTGGTCTGATGGTGTGCTTGGGATAGGCTGAGGTACAGGGGTGTGGGACTGGGTGGAAGAAGTTGGAGGGGGAGGCTAGAGACAGGGACAATGGCTGCCATCAGTGCTGAGGCCAGAGTCTGAAAAGCTAGCTGAAGGGCTGCCTGATCAGAATGAATGCCCTCCAGGAATGCATTGGTTTGTTGCAACTGCCTCACTAAACCCTGGATGGCATTCAAAATGGTAGACTGCCCAACAGTGAGGGACCTGAGGAGGTCAATGGCCTCCTCACTGAGGGCAGCAGGGGTGGCAGGGGCTGAGGTGCCTGGGGCAAAGGTGATGCCCACCCTCCTGTGTGAGCGGGCACGGGGCAAAGGATGAGGGGCTGCTGGGAGGGCGGTGCTGGTGGGGGGTGTGGCGGCTGTACCTGTAGATGCGGGGGGCACAGATGTGGCTGCCACCGGAAGGGAGCTCCCATCAGAGGAGGAGTCCGTATCGCTGGTGTCAGCTCCTGTCCCCACCGTGGAGCTCCCCTCACCCTCCGTCACACTGGTGAATTCGGAGTCCGTAGTCTCGCCCTCCAGGGCCATGTGGGATGCAGCTCCCTCCTGCTCCGGTGCCACTGCTCCTCCGCCTGATGATGCTAATGCACACAAGTACAGGGAGACCACAAAAAGTGGGCGGGAGGAACACAGAAGAAAGACATGTTGAGTGCATGCAATACCACTACCGTCGGGGGACACAACAGACACAGAAGCCCCCTGCACTACGCCGCGCACTTGGGGTCCGCTATTCAATCCCTGGGACATGGCTTACAAGTCTATGGCTGATTTCTGCACACATGGATGTCACAGGAGCCTGACTAGGTGTAGTTGGCACTGTAACGAGGTGGGGTGGGGTGCCACAGGGTCTGCCTGAAAAAGGGGACTTAACTAGCAAACTCACCCTGGCCTGGGGAAACCCACAGCCCACCTCCCCAACCCAGACACCTACAATGCACGCTGAATACGCTGAATGAGGGTGTACTCACCCCCTTGTTGCTGCTGTGATGCCCTCAAGCGCCCATCCAAATCCGGGTACGCCACCGCCAGGATCCTGAACATCAGGGGTGTCATGCTGCGACGGGCAACCCTCCCTCGTTGGGAGGCCATCCCCAGCTGGGCCTCCGCCGTCTTCTTGCTCCAGCGGCGAATGTCCTCCCATCTCTTACGGCAGTGGGTGCTCCATCTGTGGTAGACCCCCAGGGTCCGGACTTCCTTGGCGATGGCACGCCAAATATCCTTCTTCTGGTGGGCGCTGACCTACAGGAATTGTACAGGGGAAAAAGAGAAGTAATTACCAACTGCACCGTCACAGTCAATGACCCGCATCCCTACCCTTGCCATGTGGCACATGCACTCACCGTCGTTTCATGCACGCCTCATTCTCCCCACCCCCTATCTTTCATCCACCCCACTCTACACAGGCATTGCCCATATAGCATGGTAATGGTGTACTTACCTGTTTGTCTGGAGGACCGTAGAGTAGCTTGTACTGGGGAGGACCCCATCCACAAGTTTCTCCAACTCCTCCGATGTGAAGGCAGGGGCCCTTTCCCCAGACGCACGAGCCATTGTCTCTTCCAGACTGAGGTCACAGCAGCACTTGCAGTGTAGGTCCTCTCCTGTCACCGCCGGCGTACATCGTCATTGGCTCCTGGGACCCATAGGGTCCAATGTTAACCAATGCAGAATTGCGCCGTGGTCTTCGACCGCCTACCGCGACGGTGTACAACGCCAGCGCAGTTACCTCATATCCCTTTGTCCCACTTTACAGGTCAGGCAGCCGCCATTTCAGGGGCCCACATGGCTTTATTTTTGACTGTGCCACACATACCTAGGCCTTGGCTCAACACTGATACAGGCAAATTTTGGTTTATGAATAGTTTTCTGAGTAAGCTGTGTTTACGTACCTCAGAGTTGGTTGACTCTGTGCTCGCTGTTCTCCTTCATAGGCACCATCCGCCGGGGCATGTGAGGAGATGGTGTCATCCTCCGGTGTACCTACCACCGTTGGACCTGTCGACAATGGAGGAAAGACATGTGATCATCACCTACAGGCTTGACCATGCCACAATCCTGGAACTGTGTGCCCAGTTGGAGCCAAACCTGATGTCAGCTATCCGCCATCCCACAGGAATCCCCTCTCTAGTGCAGGTGCTGTCAGTGCTCCATTTCCTTGCAAGTGGGTCATTTCAAACAACAGTGGCCATAGCATCAGGGATGTCCCAGCCTATGTTTTCCAACATGTTGTCCAGAGTGTTGTCTGCCCTGCTGAAACACGTGCAGAGCTACATCGTTTTCCCTCAGGTGGAGGATTTGCCTACAGTGAAAGGTGACTTCTATACCCTAGGACATATCCCCAACATCATAGGTGCCATTGATGGGGCACATGTGGCCTTGGTCCCCCCTCAGGAGTGAACAGGTGTACAGAAACCAGAAGAGTTACCATTCGATGAATGTGCAGATAGTGTATTTGGCAGACCAGTACATCTCCCATGTCAATGCAAAATTCCCTGGCTCAGTGCATGACGCTTACATCCTGCTGAATAGCAGCATCCCTTATGTGATGGGGCAACTACAGAGGCACCGGGTGTGGCTATTAGGTGAGCACCTGGAACCAAATCAGTGGGAATAGTTGTCTGTGGATATCCCTAAGAGTTAGTGTGTGTCTAACAGTTTTCCCTCACCATTTGCAGGTGACTCTGGTTACCCCAACCTGTCATGGCTACTGACCCCAGTGAGGAATTCGAGGACAAGGGCAGAGGAACGCTACAATGAGTCCCATGGGTGAACTACGAGGATTATAGAGCGGACCTTCGGCCTCCTGAAGGCCAGGTTCTGGTGCCTCCATATGACAGGTGGATCCCTATTCTACTCACCAAAGAAGGTGTGCCAGATGATCGTGGCCTGCTGTATGCTTCACAATTTGGCTTTACGACGACAGGTGCCTTTTCTGCAGGAGGATGGTCCAGATGGAGGTGTTGTTGCAGCTATGGAGCCTGTGGACAGTGAAGACAAGGAAGCAGAAGAAGACAACAGGAACTCAGTGATCCTGCAATACTTCCAGTGAGACACAGGTGTAAGGAAATGCCTCCTTGGCATGGTTAACCCCTGACTTTTTGCCTTTGCTGATGTTAAGTTTTGATTTGAAAGTGTGCTGAGGCCTGCTAACCAGGCCCCAGCACCAGTGTTCTTTCCCTAACCTGTACCTTTGTTTCCACATTTGGCACACCCTGGCATCCAGGTAAGTCCCTTGTAACTGGTTCCCCTGGTACCAAGGGCCCTGATGCCAGGGAAGGTCTCTAAGGGCTGCAGCATGTCTTATGCCACCCTGGGGACCCCTCACTCAGCACAGACACACTGCTTGCCAGCTTGTGTGTGCTAGTGAGGACAAAACGACTAAGTCGACATGGCACTCCCCTCAGGGTGCCATGCCAACCTCACACTGCCTATAAGAGTATAGATAAGTCACCCCTCTAGCAGGCCTTACAGCCTTAAGGCAGGGTGCACTATACCATAGGTGAGGGCATAAGTGCATGAGCACTATGCCCCTACAGTGTCTAAGCAAAACCTTAGACATTGTAAGTGCAGGGTAGCCATAAGAGTCTGGGAGTCTGTCATGCATGAACTCCACAGCACCATAAAGGCTACACTGAAAACTGTGAAGTTTGGAATCAAACTTCTCAGCACAATAAATGCACACTGATGCCAGTGTACATTTTATTGTAACATACACCCCAAAGGGCACCTTAGAGGGGCCCCCTGAAACCTTAACCGACTACCCGTGTAGGCTGACTGGTTTTAACAGCCTGCCACACACCAGTCATGTTGATGGCCACGTGGGGAGAGTGCCTTTGTCACTCTGTGGCTAGTAACAAAGCCTGTACTGGGTGGAGGTGCTTCACACCTCCCCCTGCAGGAACTGTAACACCTGGCGGTGAGCCTCAAAGGCTCACCCCCTTTGTTACAGCACCCCAGGGCACTCCAGCTAGTGGAGTTGCCCACCCCCTCCGGCCACGGCCCCACTTTTGGCGGCAAGGCCGGAGAAGATAATGAGAAAAACAAGGAGGAGTCACTGGCCAGTCAGGACAGCCCCTAAGGTGTCCTGAACTGAGTTGACTCTAACTTTTAGAAATCCTCCATCTTGCAGATGGAGGATCCCCCCAATAGGATTAGGGATGTGCCCCCCCCCCCCTCAGGGAGGAGGAACAAAGAGGGTGTAGCCACCCTCAGGGCTAGTAGCCATTGGCTACTAACCCCCAGACCTAAACACACCCCTAAATTCAGTATTTAGGGGCTCCCCAGAACCTAGGAACTCAGATTCCTGCAACCTAAGAAAAAGAGGACTGCTGAACTGAAAAACCTGCAGAGAAGACGGAGACACAAACTGCTTTGGCCCCAGCTCTACCGGCCTGTCTCCCTCCTTCTAAAGACACTGCTCCAGCGACGCGTTCCCAGGGTCCAGCAACCTCTGAAGCCTCAGAGGACTACCCTGCATCTAGAAGGACCAAGAACTCCCGAGGACTGCGGCTCTGTTCACCAAAGACTGCAACTTTGCAACAAAGAAGCAACTTTGAAAACACACACGTTTCCCGCCGGAAGAGTGAGACTTTGCACTCTGCACCCGACGCCCCCGGCTCGACTTGTGGAGAACAAACACCACAGGGAGGACTCCCCGGCGACTACGAGACCGTAAGTAGCCAGAGTTGACCCCCCTGAGCCCCCACAGCGACGCCTGCAGAGGGAATCCCGAGGCTCCCCCTGACCGCGACTGCCTGCTTCAAAGACCTGATGCCTGGTAAAGACTCTGCACCCGCAGCTCCCCGGACCTGAAGGATCCGACCTCCAGTGCAGGAGCGACCCCCAGGTGGCCCTCTCCCTTGCCCAGGTGGTGGCTACCCCAAGGAGCCCCCCCCTTGCCTGCCTGCATCGCTGAAGAGACCCCTTGGTCTCCCATTGATTTCTATTGCGAACCCGACGCCTGTTTACACACTGCACCCGGCCGCCCCCGTGCTGCTGAGGGTGTACTTTTTGTGTGGACTTGTGTCCCCCCCGGTGCCCTACAAAAACCCCCTGGTCTGCCCTCTGAAGACGCGGGTACTTACCTGCTGGTAGACTGGAACCGGGGCACCCCCTTCTCCATTGAAGCCTATGCGTTTTGGGCACCACTTTGTCCTCTGCACCTGACTGGCCCTGAGCTGCTGGTGTGGTAACTTTGGGGTTGCTCTGAACCCCCAACGGTGGGCTACCTTGGACCCAAACTTGAACCCCGTAGGTGGTTTACTTAGCTGCAAAAACTAACAAACTCTTACTCCCCCCAGGAACTGTTGAAAATTGCACTGTGTCTAATTTTAAAATAGCTATATGTGATTTATGTGAAAACTGTATATGCTATTTTGCTAATTCAAAGTTCCTAAAGTACCTACCTGCAATACCTTTCATTTGAAGTATTACATGTAAATCTTGAACCTGTGGTTCTTAAAATAAACTAAGAAAAAATATATTTTTCTATACAAAAACCTATTGTCCTGGAATTGTCTCTGAGTGTGTGTTCCTCATTTATTGCTTGTGTATGTACAGCAAATGCTTAACACTACTCCTTTGATAAGCCTACTGCTTGACCACACTACCACAAAGAGGGCATTAGTATTATTTCTTTTTGCCACTATTTTACCTCTAAGGGGAACCCTTGGACTCTGGTCCATCGAGTTTAAGATTTTGTGAATTCTAGGACGGTGGCATCTGTCTACCCAGATATTTGCGTTAGGATCTGTGAACAAGCTTAAGTCTTTTCCTCCAATCATAGACAACCACTGAAACATTAACCCAAAAACTAGATCAGATGCAATCATTTGTTGTTCGTACTACAGGGGCTAACCAGTCAGTTTTGCCTCCTCCTGGCAATCCAGGGTGGATTCTCAACCCTGCCCTAGTCTTCTACCAGCTTCTCTTTAAGAACCTCGTTTGTCAACTGGTTTGCCAACAGCAATGCAATTCCTGTCCAATCGACCACTTGAAAGATTTTATGGGTATGTAGATACATTTGTGGTCTTTATAAATCAATGCCAACTGCATTTTTTTGTTCATCTGGTGCCTTTCCAGATGAACAAAACAAAGGTATCCTTGTGTCATATAACTGGTGCTCCTGTAAAGTGCTCTAATACCTTTGGCTGAGTTTGCGCTATATAAAACTGCAAAAAAAACAATTTTGTGTTAAGCAACAACTGTCTGGAAAGGTTTTAGTAAGTGTACTTTGATACTAAGCATCCTGTGATTTGAAATGGCTACAGCTCTTCCTTTGTGACTTGAACATTTGATTTCTAGATCAGACGGAATTCTAATTAACGAATGCAATGCTATTTTGCCTTCTTCCCCTTGTAAAGAAATGTTTTATTTTCTTGTGATAATCATGGAATGTTTTAAAGAAAAGGTATGTAGAAGAAACTTGCAGAGTAGAGCCAGGGACATGTCTCTTATCCTGCTACAGATAGTGTGAGCTTCAAGTAGGCTGAAAGAAGCCTTATTATGAGTTCATGAGAAACCTATGAGCACATAAGTTTATCATCTTGTTTGTAGCTGATTGGACAGTCTTATGAAAACTGAGTGTAGGCCTGACAGATGTTAGAGTTGTGTTTTAATATAGTTCAGATTTGTATTTGAATGGAGAGACTCGGCGTTAGACCCCGATAACAATAGAGCAGAGAAATACATATTTTGGGTGCTGTCTTAGAGGGAGACCTGACTTTGCTTTCTTACTGAATTGTTCTCTGATTTTGAATTATTTTGAATTGCACGTTAAATGAGGACTATGCATTTTGATTATTAATTGCAAATGACCCGATTTTTGCTTTTAGTAAACTATTAACCTTTAATAAACATTCATGGTTTCAAAGATAAAATATCCTATGTCTTTTAAATGGAGCAAAATGTGCTTCAAATGTTATTGACTGGTGCAAGTATGACACAGATATTACTAATCGCTTTGTTTCAGCAAGTCTGTGGAGAATATTAACCCTTGTTTTATTTCCAGAACCTTTGTGCTGAGGAAGTGAGGAGGTTACAGAGCAGTTACATTTAGTTTTTTTCTTTCTTGAGTTTGTGTGATTTAGTTTTGTAATAACCCCAGTTAGCCTGTAATTGGTCAGGACAGTCCTAGTTACTTATTCTGTCTAGATTGGTTTAGAACTAGAGCCAGACCTCAGAGAAGGTAAATACTCCAAGTATTATACATTTTGAGTTATTGGGGGTGTTTACTATTCAGAATGGTTACTTACTGATGGATGTATTTGTCTTGGGAAACATTATCAATTCAAGAGAGGGTCATAACCAACAAACAGGGAGACACAGGCATGCATGGAGGTAGAGTTCAGAGAGGCCGTCATGTTGCCGGGGAACTCGTAATGACCAGTGTCCAGCACATTTATTTGCTATGGCTTCCCTGTGCTCTTGCTATGTCTTAAAGTTTTGCAAGGACACAGTAGGGGCAGATTTGCTCATGGAAACAGATGCCCTTGCATGCAACATACAGTATAGTGCACCTTGCCTTAGGGCTGTAAGTACTGCCAGAGCGGTGACTTACCTCTAGTGCATGCAGTGTTAGTGGACAGGGCACTCTTGGCGAGTGCCCTGTCGAGTTTGCAACTTTTAAATACACCTTGCATGCACTTGCAATGGCAGTCTGCATGAGGCTGGTGTGAGGTCTCTCAGACTGGCACAATTGGTGCTGCAGCACTGGGGGGGCCTTCTTCAGTACCCATGCTCTGGGTACCAGGGTACCATTTACTAGGGACTTACATGGGTGGCTGAAGCGCCAATACATAGTACAGATTTGGGGAAGAGATCTGGACCTGGGAACCTGTTTAGCTGCGACTGGGGGCACTTACAGTTCAAAACTACATCAGGTTCCAGGCAAAAGGTGTGGGGGAGGGGGTACTGCAACCTGAACCCAGCTTCCGACACCTAATATCAAGGAACATCAACTTTCTGGCTGTCAAATAAATTCACAAGCGCATTGAAAACCTAAATGATTAGAGCGTGGTAACGGAATCCGGTGCTAGGCTTGACAATCTTGGAACAGGCAATACGTAAAGTATGGCCTTCACTATGTGTAGGGAGACAAAAATGGGTTTTTAAACCAAAAAGAGCAGAAACAGCAAAAACATCGATACATTTCTTAGTCATGGATGTAGAGGGAGATCAACATGAACTTTTCGTTTGCCCGAATTAATCATATGAACTCTCTTTATGCTTCATACTGCAGACTCGCTTAACAGATCTTAACAGGAGCTCAAACTATGTCCACTGAAAATTCTTTTCGGATTAAATTTAAACTGAGATGACCAGAGTGGGGACAGTAAACCGGCGCATTTTAGCCTGTTATACTATTTGGATATGTGCCAATCTGAGACAGAAAACCAGATGGCCGGCAACCACCTCACAACCCACTGAGCACATTGTGCATGAGATGCGTTCCCGGTAATGACCAATACCTTGAGACATTGCGGGGATAGTTATTGGGACCCCAAAACCACTCCCATTAAAGAATAACAAACCCGAGCACACTAGAAAACGAGGAATGCATTTTAAGGATTTCTGTAAAAATCTAAAACTGAGTCTAGTGCACACGATAGGAATTGTAACCACAATCAAGATTCATAAAATGAGAGCAGCAACATTTACCAGAGCTTTGGACAAGAGGGAATACTCCAACATGATTTCAGTTATAAATGTATAGTTGCTCTACTCCCATTTTGCTACTTCTAGGCACTAAGGTCATTCTTGCACAGCAGATAATAAACTCATTTTGAGCTTCATAGATGTTTCCCACCAGCAAACCTGTTTGAACTCTAGGGCTTGTGTTTGATGTAATAGAAAGACCTGCTATTGTTGAATCTCAAAGACAGCTGCATTGATGAGCTCAGTCAGCAGAGAAGCGAAGAGTGAATGCCTCCCGAGTGGCCGTGAATTAGAATCAGTCAATGATTCCATGTGACTTCGCCCAGTGTTGCCTATGGTGAAGGTCTCCTCTCAAACCCTTCCCTCCTTGTGTTCATCTTTTATAATATTATTGTGATGGAAACTCGGAATAAACAATTAAGAGAGAGTGCCTTGAGGCCCTTTCACTCACTGTCATCCTGTGAGACCCTGTTCTTTTGATCAACAACGAAATGCAAGATCTGTGGGTACCAACCTCCTAGAAACTCATGAGAAATCAATACCAGGTAATGCACGACAGCACAGCCAGCACTTGAGTGAAATATTGTGAAAAGTTTCAAGCAATACTTGATTAGCACAATGAAGAACCCAGAGGCATCAGTTAAATGTACTTTCTGTTAATAACACGTACTCACTTTAGATTGATTGACACATGCAACTGAAGCAGGGGAAGTCCCAGGACAGAAAAGACATGATACTCACGACAGAGTACTTCATATTTTCAGTAGCTCGTGTATTAAACGTCTGACATTGAGTAATGTATTGTTACTTGAGATCACTTTTGGCATTTGGAGAAAATAAAGACAATTAATGCAGCTAGAAACCGTCCTCACAAGAGGAATTGGATGATACTGTTTACTGTAGATCCAAGTAATTGAGGTTCTGATAATTGGACAATCATCTGGAGTTTGTTCAGCTTAGTTCATTGGTTTGCTCTGTTGAAAGTCCACTGTCCTGATGTCTCTTGATTAATGATCATAAAATCATTTAAGACACTTCTGCAGGGATCTGGCTGTTCCAATTCCTTTGCTTGTGGTCTCTGTGAAGGATTTCAGCAGCTCAAGGAGGCCTCTGTGTGGGTAAATGTCTGTCCTCTGCAAGTATCCATCCAGAGCTGTGTTTCCCAAACTGTGGGTGCGACCCTCCGGTGTGTGGTCAGACTTTTGGTGTGTGCTGAAAGACCCTGCAATAAATGAAGATGCCTTTAAATTGTGCATTTATCTTCTCACTTTTTGCTTCAAATAGAAAGGTCAAATGTCAGGCTACGTGTTCTGCCAAATTATTTGTTAACATGGGGACTGGTGTTTAGAAACTCCTCTCACTTTGCAGCCAGAGAAAGAAAAGTAAAGTGAATCATCTGACAATCTAGCTGGGTGCAGGGAGTGTGAAATGGAGTAGGATGTTATTTTGTGTAACGCACAAAAACTGTAAATACCTGAACATTAACTGTGCACATTCAGCTGTTAGGAAAGCAACAATGAAACACATTTTTTGTAATTCTGAAGTGGGATGAAAACAACAGATTTCAATAGAATGAAAACAAATCAAGACTCTTTACTTGGTGATGCACAAATGATAAATATTCACTGAAACCCGAATTTCTATACATTGCGTTTGTGTGCAGTGTAGTTTTACCTGTAAAGTTGTACGTCTGTGCAAAGGCGGTGGACGGCTCAACGGGGAGTGCGCTGTCTGTATATGACCTGCGCGGACACACGTGCTTTACGCGCCTGCCTCGTGCCCTTCAAAGCTAGGCGGGGTGCACTCTAAAAAGTGCGTTGTGGCTCTAAAAAGTTTGGGAAGCAGTGATCGAGACAAATCGATATGGGGCATGAAAAATACCTCATATTGCACGGGCTACAGGTGTTCTATATGGGTTTCTATATATATTATATCCTTGTTGTAGGGGCATCTAACGCCAGAAGGGTTGTATGTACCGCACTTTGCTGTGTAGGGCCCAGGTGAGGTCAAGATTGGGTGGGACTGAAGGGCCCGGTTCACAAAGGTAAACTTAGACCAAAAGTCGTAGTTTACAACTTTCGGTGTTCACAAGGGTAGGTTACGAGTTGTGTCTTTACATCCACACTCGGGTGGAATCTCCACACTCGGGTGGAATCTCCACACTCGGGTGGAATCTCCGCACTCGGGTGGAATCTCCACACTCGGGTGGAATCTCCACGCTCGGGTGGAATCTCCGCGCTCGGGTGGAATCTCCACGCTCGGGTGGAATCTCCACACTCGGGTGGAATCTCCACACTCGGGTGGAATCTCCATGCTTGGTGCAGAGTCTCCGCATTCGGGTGGATCTCCGCCCGAGTGCGGAGATTCCGCAGCAGCGCGAGGATTCTTCCCCGAGTGCGGACGTAAAGATACTATTTGTAACTTACCCAGGTGAATAATGAAAGAATTAAAGTTCGAATTTTCGTCTAAACTCAGACCAAAAGTGTAACTTTACCTTTGTGTATCAGGCCCAAAGAGTGAACATGTAACTAAGACACTAGAAGTTGGGTTTTACATTACACACACATGAATATACTTTTTTTAATGTGACATATATTAACGATTTACGCTCAAGTGCTGAAGCCAGGATTAGCACGGAGCTCATCCCTCTTGAATGTCAGTTATTCAGACACTCAGACACACCTTCCCACATCACTCAAGGATTGTTCCTGGTTTGTAACATTTGTACCCGTGTCTAGTAAGATGTGCTTGATTATCTAAGGCAGTGTGGGGAAGATGGCTGAGGGCTAAACGGTGTAATGGGCCCCACACATGTATGAGCTTACTATGCTGTGAGTTAAGTGAACTGTGACCTAAGTATGAGTTCAGTCATCTCTGAGGTGAATGTGAGTTCAGTCATCTCTGAGGTGACTGAGTATAATCTCACTGATCTCTGAGGTGAGTGTGAGTTCAGTTATCTCAGAGGTGAGTGTGATCTCAGTGATCTCTGAGGTGAGTGAATGTGATTTCAGTCATCTCCTGGGTGAGTGAGCATGAGTTCAGTCATCTCTGAGGGGGCTGAGTGAGGACTCACTTATCCAGAGAGCAGTGATTTGTGAGTTCAGTTGTCTCCGAAGTGAGTGTGAGTTCAGTCATCTCTTTGGCAAGTGAGGGTGAGTTGAGTTATCTCAGAGGTGAGTGAGTGTGAGCGCAGTGATCTCTGAGGTGAGTGAGTGTGAGTTCAGTCATCTCTGAGGTGAGTGAGTGTGAGTTAAGTCATCTCTGAGGTGAGTGAGCGTGAGCTCAGTCATTTCTTTGGTGAATGGGTGTGAGTTCACTGATCTCTGACATGAGTGTGAGTTCAGTCATCTCTGAGATGAGTGAGTGTGAGTTCGATGATGTCTGAGGTGAGTGAGTGTGAGTTCACTGATCTCCGACATGAGTGAGTGTGAGTTCAGTCATCTCTGAGGTGAGTGAGCTCATTGATCTCTGAGGTGAATGTGATTTTAGTTGTCTCAGAGGTGACTGAGTGTGAGTTCAGTGATCTCTGAGGTGAGTGAGTGTGAGACAGTTATCCCTGAGGCAAATGTGTGTGACTTCAGTCATCTTTGAGGTGAGTGAGTGTGCGTTCACTGATCTCTGGCATGAGTGTGAGTTCGATCATGTCTGAGGTGAGTGTCAGTTGAATGATGTCTGAGGTGAGTGAGAGTCCACTGATCTCTGAGGTGAGTGAGTGTGAGTTCACCGATCTCACACATGAGTGAGTTCAGTTATGTCCGAGGTGAGTGTGAGTTCATTCATCTCTGAAGCAAGTGAGTGTGAGTTCAGTTATCTCAGAGGTGAGTGAGTGTGAGCGCAGTGATCTCTGAGGTGAGTGTGAGTTCAGTCATCTCTGAGGTGAGTGAGTGTAAGTTCATCCATTGCTGAGGTGAGTGAGTGTGGGTTCACTGATCTCTGATGTGAGTGTGAGTCCACTGATCTCTGAGGTGAGTGAGTGTGAGTTCAGCCTACTCTGAGGTGAGTGAGTGTGAGTTCACTGATCTCTGACATGAGTGTGAGTTCAGTCAACTCTGAGTTGAGTGGGTGTGAGTTCAGTCATCTCTGAGCTGAGCAAGCGTGAGTTCACTGATCTCTGATGTGAGTGTGAGTTCAGTCATCTCTAAGGTGAATGGGTGTGAGTACACTAATCTCTGATGTGAGTGAATGTGAGTTCAGTCATCTCTGAGGTAAGTGAGGATGAGTTCACTGATCTCTGAGAAGAGTGAGTGTGAGTCCACTGATCTGTGATGTGAGTGTGAGTCCACTGATCTCTGAGGTGAGTGAGTGTGCGTTCAGTCATCTCTGAGGTGAGTGTGTGTGAGTTCAGTCATCTCTGAGGTGAGTGGGTATGAGTTCACTGATCTCTGAGGTGAGAGTGTGTGAGTTCAGTCATGTCTGAGGTGAGTGAGTGTGAGTTCAGTCATCTCTGAAGTGAGTGAGTGTGAGTTCACTAATCTCTGAGGTGAGTGTGAGTTCACTGATCTCTGAGGTGAGTGAGTGTGAGTCAACTGATCTCTGAGGTAAGAGAGTGTGAGTTCAGTCATCTCTGACGTGAATGGGTGTGTGTTCTCTGATCTCTGACATGAGTGAGTGTGAGTTAAGTGATCTCATACACGAGTGAGTGAGTTGAGTGATGTCTGACATGAGTGAGTGTGAGTTGAGTGATCTCATACACGAGTGAGTGTGAGTTCACTGATCTCCGACGTGAGTGAGTGTGAGTTCAGTCATCTCTGAGGTGAGTGAGTGTGAGTTCAGTGATCTCTGAGGTGAGTGAGTGTGAGACAGTTATCCCTGAGGCA
Organism: Pleurodeles waltl; assembly: GCF_031143425.1. Classification (NCBI taxonomy): domain Eukaryota; kingdom Metazoa; phylum Chordata; class Amphibia; order Caudata; family Salamandridae; genus Pleurodeles; species Pleurodeles waltl. The sequence continues at coordinate 7,304,827 of NC_090436.1, forward strand.
AATGTGTGTGACTTCAGTCATCTTTGAGGTGAGTGAGTGTGCGTTCATTGATCTGTGACATGAGTGTGAGTTCGATCATCTCTGAGGTGAGTGAGTGTCAGTTGAATGATGTCTGAGGTGAGTGAGAGTCCACTGATCTCTGAGGTGAGTGAGTGTGAGTTCACCGATCTCCCACATGAGTGAGTTCAGTTATGTCCGAGGTGAGTGTGAGGTCATTCATCTCTGAAGCGAGTGAGTGTAAGTTCAGTTATCTCAGAGGTGAGTGAGTGGGAGCGCAGTGATCTCTGAGGTGAGTGTGAGTTCAGTCATCTCTGAGGTGAGTGAGTGTAAGTTCATCCATCTCTGAGGTGAGTGAGTGTGGGTCCACTGATCTCTGATGTGAGTGTGAGTCCACTGATCTCTGAGGTGAGTGAGTGTGAGTTCAGCCAACTCTGAGGTGAGTGAGTGTGAGTTCACTGATCTCTGACGTGAGTGTGAGTTCAGTCAACTCTGAGGTGAGTGGGTGTGAGTTCAGTCATCTCTGAGGTGAGCGAGCGTGAGTTCAGTGATCTCTGAGGTGAGTGTGAGTTCACTCATCTCTAAGGTGAATGGGTGTGAGTACACTGATCTCTGATGTGAGTGAATGTGAGTTCAGTCATCTCAGAGGTAAGTGAGGATGAGTTCACTGATCTCTGAGACGAGTGAGTGTGAGTCCACTGATCTTTGATGTGAGTGTGAGTCCACTGATCTCTGAGGTGAGTGAGTGTGCGTTCAGTCATCTCTGAGGTGAGTGTGTGTGAGTTCACTCATCTCTTGAGGTGAGTGGGTATGAGTTCACTGATCTCTGAGGTGAGAGTGTGTGAGTTCAGTCATGTCTGAGGTGAGTGAGTGTGAGTTCAGTCATCTCTGAAGTGAGTGAGTGTGAGTTCACTAATCTCTGAGGTGAGTGTGAGTTAACTGATTTCTGAGGTGAGTGAGTGTGAGTCAATTGATCTCTGAGGTAAGAGAGTGTGATTTCAGTCATCTCTGACGTGAATGGGTGTGTGTTCTCTGATCTCTGACATGAGTGAGTGTGAGTTAAGTGATCTCATACACAAGTGAGTGTGAGTTGAGTGATCTCTGACACGAGTGAGTGTGAGTTGAGTGATCTCATACACGAGTGAGTGTGAGTTGAGTGATCTCTGATATGAGTGAGTGTGAGTTGAGTGATCTTTGAGTGGAGTGAGCTAAGGCCGTCTCCTGTATGTCCTGCACATATGGAACACACAGGCTGTTTTCCGAGTTTACTGCCTGTGTTATAGGCACGGTCCGGCAATGAGGGACCGAATTATGCGGCACCTTTGACTAAGTTGCACAGAAATAAAAGTGAATTCATGCGGTTAGAAGGGGCAGTTCTGTGCATTATTCACTGAGTTCCCATTTCTACACATCGATATTGTCTGGGATAAGGTTTCACCTCTTTAGTACCAGCTTAAAACCTGAATCCAGCGAGCAGCAGGCCAAGGGGGAGTGCTCAGGGCAGAGCGATGTGTGGTGTTTAGTAATGCAGGGGTTCTTCTCCACTCACAGCAATAGCGGACCCATTTCTGCACTCACTCACTCACTCACTCACTCATATATTTAGAAAACCACCCATCCAGTCACAAAATCAGTAATCCTCATATTCAATTACTCACTCCTCCATTCACTCACTCTACTAGTCACATAATCACACACTCACTCAAACACTCACTTACTCCCTCAGTCACCTCCTTGCTCACTTACTCACTCACACAATAACTCAAACTCAATTGCTTGCCTGCTCACTCACTTCCTCACTCCATTACTCACTCACACATTTACTAACTCATTTACTTGGTGTAGGAGTCTGGCCTGGCTTGTAGTGGGTACCAAGGGGTACTTACACCTTGCACCAGGCCCAGGTATCCCTTATAATGTAGGAGGCTGGACTGGCTTGTAGTGAGTACCAAGGGGTACTTACACCTTGCACCAGGCCCAGGTATCCCTTATTAGTGTATAGGGTGTCTAGCAGCATAGGCTGATAGATAATGGTAGCTTAGCAGAGCAGCTTAGGCTGAACTAGGAGACGAGTGAAGCTCCTACAGTACCACCTAGTGTCACTTGCACAATATCATAAGAAAACACAATACACAGATATACTAAAAATAAAGGTACTTTATTTTTATGACAATATGCCAAAGTATCTCAGTGAGTACCCTCAGTATAAGGATAGCAAATATACACAAGATATATGTACACAATACCAAAACATGCAGTAATAGCAATAGAAAACAGTACAAACAATGTATAGTCACAATAGAATGCAATGGGGGCACATAGGGATAGGGGCGACACAAACCATATACTTTAGAAGTGGAATGCGAACCACGAATGGACCCCAAACCTATGTGACCTTGTAGAGGGTCGCTGGGACTGTAAGGAAACAGTGAGGGTTAGCAAAATAGCCCACCCCAAGACCCTGAAAAGTGGGTGCCAAGTGCACCTAAGTTCCCCAAAGAGCACAGAAGTCGTGATAGGGGAATTCTGCAAGGAAGACCAACACCAGCAATGCAACAACAATGGATTTCCTGACGAGAGTACCTGTGGAACAAGAGGACCAAGTTCAAGAGTCACGATCAAGTCGGGAGTGGGCAGATGCCCAGGAAATGCCAGCTGTGGGTGCAAAGAAGCTGCCACCGGATGGTAGAAGCTCTGGACTCTGCAAGAACGACAAGGGCTAGAAACTTCCCCTTTGGAGGATGGATGTCCCACGTCGTGAAGAGTCGTGCAGAAGTGTTTTCGTGCAGAAAGACCGCAAACAAGCCTTGCTACCTGCAAGGGTCGCGTTTAGGGTTTTTGGATGCTGCTGTGGCCCAGAAGGGACCAGAAAGGAGCCCACTCAGAAGCAAGCAGCACCCGCAGAAGTGCCGGAACAGACACTACAAAGTGGAGTGAACCGGAGCTCACCCGAAGTTGCACAAGAGGGTCCCACGAAGCCGGAGGACAACTCAGGAGGTCGTGCAATGCAGGTTAGAGTGCTGTGCACCCAGGCTTGGCTGTGCACAAAGGAAATCCTGGAAGGGTGCACAGGAGCCGGAGTAGCTGCAAAACACGCGGTTCCCAGCAATGCAGTCTAGCGTGGGGAGGCAAGGACTTACCTCCACCAAACTTGGACTGAAGAGTCACTGGACTGTGGGAGACACTTGGACAGAGTTGCTGAGTTCCAGGGACCACGCTGGTCGTGCTGAGAGGAGACCCAAGGGAACGGTAATGCAGTTCTTTGGTGCCTGCGGTTGCAGGGGGAAGATTCCGTCGACCCACTGGAGATTTCTTCGGAGCTTCTAGTGCAGAGAGGAGGCAGACTACCCCCACAGCATGCACCACCAGGAAAACAGTCGAGAAGGTGGCAGGATCAGCGTTACAAGGTCGCAGTAGTCGTCTTTGCTACTTTGTTGCAATTTTGCAGGCTTCCAGCGCGGTCAGCAGTCGATTCCTTGGCAGAAGGTGAAGAGAGAGATGCAGAGGAACTCTGATGAGCTCTTGCATTCGTTATCTAAGGAATTCCCCAAAGCAGAGACCATAAATAGCCAGAAAAGAGGGTTTGGCTACCTAGGAGAGAGGATAGGCTAGCAACACCTGAAGGAGCCTATCAGAAGGAGTCTCTGACGTCACCTGCTGGCATTGGCCACTCAGAGCAGTCCAGTGTGCCAGCAGCACCTCTGTTTCCAAGATGGCAGAGGTCTGGAGCACACTGGAGGAGCTCTGGGCACCTTCCAGGGGAGGTGCAGGTCAGGGGAGTGGCCACTCCCCCTTCCTTTGTCCAGTTTCACTCCAGAGCAGGGCTGAGGGATCCCTGAACCGGTGCAGACTGGCTTATGCAGAGATGGGCACCATCTGTGCCCATCAAAGCATTTCCAGAGGCTGGGGGAGGCTACTCCTCCCCAGCCCTGACACCTTTTTCCAAAGGGAGAGGGTGTAACACCCTCTCTCTGAGGAAGTCCTTTGTTCTGCCTTCCTGGGCCAGGCCTGGCTGGACCCCAGGAGGGCCGAAACCTGTCTGAGGGGTTGGCAGCAGCAGCAGCTGCAGTGAAACCCCGGGAAAGGTAGTTTGGCAGTACCCGGGTATGAGCTAGAGACCCGGGGATCATGGAATTGTCTCCCCAATGCCAGAATGGCATTGGGGTGACAATTCCATGATCTTAGACATGTTACATGGCCATCTTCGGAGTTACCATTGTGACGCTATACATATGTCGTGACATATGTATAGTGCACGCGTGTAATGGTGTCCCCGCACTCACAAAGTCCGGGGAATTTGCCCTGAACAATGTGGGAGCACCTTGGCTAGTGCCAGGGTGCCCACACACTAAGTAACTTAGCACCTAACCTTTACCAGGTAAAGGTTAGACATATAGGTGACTTATAAGTTACTTAAGTGCAGTGGTAAATGGCTGTGAAATAACATGGACGTTATTTCACTCAGGCTGCAGTGGCAGGCCTGTGTAAGAATTGTCAGAGCTCCCTATGGGTGGCAAAAGAAATGCTGCAGCCCATAGGGATCTCCTGGAACCCCAATACCCTGGGTACCTCAGTACCATATACTAGGGAATTATAAGGGTGTTCCAGTATGCCAATGTAAATTGGTGAAATTGGTCACTAGCCTGTTAGTGACAATTTGGAAAAAAATGAGAGAGCATAACCACTGAGGTTCTGGTTAGCAGAGCCTCAGTGAGACAGTTAGTCATAACACAGGTAACACATTCAGGCACACTTATGAGCACTGGGGCCCTGGCTGGCAGGGTCCCAGTGACACATACAACTAAAACAACATATATACAGTGAAATATAGGGGTAACATGCCAGGCAAGATGGTACTTTCCTACACTCGGTAACTCACTTCCTCACTCTATTACTCACACACTCACTTTCTCACTCACATATTTAGACAATGACCCGCCCAGTCACAAAATCAGTCACCCTTATATGCAATCACTCATTCGTTCATTCACTCACTCTACTTATCACATAATCACATACACACTCATACACTCAATTACTCAGTCATTTTGTCACTCACTTGCTCCCTCAGTCACTCCTTCACGCTACACTCAGACCCCAAGAGTTTTGGGAATATCTTGAGCTGGGAATTGCTATTGAATCCGAAGGTTTGGCAAACTGTTTAGCCACATTCTGGCGAGGACCCCATGACTTTGTTTCAGTCAGTACTTGAGTGTCAGTACTCGTGACGTGGCAGCCTGTGTTGTAGGAAGGTTCTTCGACTCAATATACACCCCTTGTAAGTCCACGCGGTGATGATCACTCCAAGCTTGAGTCAGGGTTAGACAGTCAGTTACCTGGGACAGTCTCTAGCAGCAGAGGGAAGTCACCCAACAGGTCAGTCAGGTGAGTACCAGCATCGCAGGGGCAGTAAGAATGCATCCCAGGAATGTGGTCGCCCATGGAGGGCACCTGCACCAGAGGCGTGAGAGCCGGAAGCAGGAGTTACCAACAGTGCCATCACCCTGGGGTTCAAGGTCGTTGGAAGACGAGTGAGTGTGTGGGTTCAAAGCTGGTGGATGAAAGCGAGTGAGTGTGGGGGTTCAAAGCAAGTGGATAGAAAGCGAGCGAGTGTGTGGGTTCAAAGTTGGTGGATAGAAAGCGAGTGAGTGTGGGTTCAAAACTGGTGGATAGAAGGCGAGTGAGCCCCCAGTTCACCAAACCCATATCACACTCACAGCACGTGCACTGCCCCACTTCACCAAACTCATATCACACTCATGGCACGTGCACTACCCCACTTCACCAAACCCATATCACACTCACAGCACGTGCACTGCCCCCTCTTCACCAAACTCATATCACACTCACGGCACGTGCACTGCTCCCTCTTCACCAAACTCATATCACACTCACGGCACGTGCACTGCCCCCTCTTCACCAAACTCATATCACACTCACAGCACGTGCACTGCCCCACTTCACCAAACCCATATCACACTCACAGCACGTGCACTGCCCCCTCTTCACCAAACTCATATCACAGTCACGGCACGTGCACTGCCCCCTCTTCACCAAACCCATATCACACTCACAGCACGTGCACTGCCCCCTCTTCACCAAACTCATATCACACTCACGGCACGTGCACTGCCCCCTCTTCACCAAACTCATATCACACTCACGGCACGTGCACTGCCCCACTTCACCAAACCCATATCACACTCACAGCACGTGCACTGCCCCCTCTTCACCAAACTCATATCACACTCACGGCATGTGCACTGCCCCCTCTTCAACAAACTCATATCACACTCACGGCACGTGCACTGCCCCACTTCACCAAACTGATATCACACTCACAGCACGTGCACTGCCCCACTTCACCAAACTCATATCACACGCACAGCACGTGCACTGCCCCCCACTTCACCAAACTCATATCACACTCACGGCACGTGCACTGCCCCCACTTCACCAAACTCATATCACACTCACGGCACGTGCACTGCCCCCACTTCACCAAACTTATATCACACTCACAGCACGTGCACTGCCCCCTCTTCACCAAACCCATATCACACTCCCAGCACGTGCACTGCCCCCACTTCACCAAACTCATATCACACGCACAGCATGTGCACTGCCCCACTTCACCAAACTCATATCACACTCACAGCACGTGCACTGCCCCCACTTCACCAAACTCATATCACACTCACAGCACGTGCACTGCCCCCCCTTCACCAAACTCATATCAGACTCACGGCACGTGCACTGCCCCACTTCACCAAACCCATATCACACGCACGGCACGTGCACTGCCCCCTCTTCACCAAACTCATATCACAGTCACAGCACGTGCACTGCCCCTTCACCAAACTCAGATCACACTCACAGCACGTGCACTGCCCCCTCTTCACCAAACTCATATCACAATCACAGCATGTGCACTGCCCCCTCTTCACCAAACTCATATCACAGTCACAGCACGTGCACTGCCCCTTCACCAAACTCAGATCACACTCACAGCACGTGCACTGCCCCCACTTCACCAAACTCATATCACACTCACAGCACGTGCAGTGCCCCCACTTCACCAAATTCATATCACACTCACAGCACGTGCACTGCCCCCTCTTCTCCAAACTCATATCACACTCACAGCACGTGCACTGCCCCCACTTCACCAAACTCATATCACACTCACAGCACGTGCACTGCCCCCTCTTCACCAAACTCATATCACAGTCACAGCACGTGCACTGCCCCTTCACCAAACTCAGATCACACTCACAGGACGTGCACTGCCGCACTTCACCAAACTCATATCACACTCACAGCACGTGCACTGCCCCCACTTCACCAAACTCATATCACACTCACCGCACGTGCACTGCCCCCTCTTCACCAAACTCATATCACACTCACAGCACGTGCACTGGCCCGTCTTCACCAAACTCATATCACAGTCACAGCACGTGCACTGCCCCCTCTTCACCAAACTCATATCACACTCACAGCACGTGCACTGCCCCACTTCACCAAACTCATATCACACTCACAGCACGTGCACTGCCCCCTCTTCACAAAACTCATATCACACTCACGGCACGTGCACTGCTCCCTCTTCACCAAACTCATATCACACTCATGGCACGTGCACTACCCCACTTCACCAAACTCATATCACACTCATGGCACGTGCACTACCCCACTTCACCAAACCCATATCACACTCACAGCACGTGCACTGCCCCCTCTTCACCAAACTCATATCACACTCACGGCACGTGCACTGCTCCCTCTTCACCAAACTCATATCATACTCATGGCACGTGCACTACCCCCTCTTCACCAAACTCATATCACACTCACAGCACGTGCACTGCCCCCAGTTCACCAAACCCATATCACTCACGGCACGTGCACTGCTCCCTCTTCACCAAACTCATATCACACTCACAGCACATGCACTGCCCCACTTCACCAAACTCATATCACACTCATGGCACGTGCACTACCCCACTTCACCAAACCCATATCACACTCACAGCACGTGCACTGCCCCCTCTTCACCAAACTCATATCACACTCACGGCACGTGCACTGCTCCCTGTTCACCAAACTCATATCACACTCACGGCTCGTGCACTGCCCCCTCCTCACCAAACTCATATCACACTCACAGCACGTGCACTGCCCCACTTCACCAAACCCATATCACACTCACAGCACGTGCACTGCCCCCTCTTCACCAAACTCATATCACACTCACGGCACGTGCACTGCCCCCTCTTCACCAAACTCATATCACACTCACGGCACGTGCACTGCCCCACTTCACCAAACTGATATCACACTCACAGCACGTGCACTGCCCCACTTCACCAAACTCATATCACACGCATAGCACATGCACTGCCCCACTTCACCAAACTCATATCACACTCACGGCACGTGCACTGCCCCCACTTCACCAAACTTATATCACACTCACAGCACGTGCACTGCCCCCTCTTCACCAAACCCATATCACACTCCCAGCACGTGCACTGCCCCCACTTCACCAAACTCATATCACACGCACAGCACGTGCACTGCCCCACTTCACCAAACTCATATCACACTCACAGCACGTGCACTGCCCCCACTTCACCAAACTCATATCACACTCACAGCACGTGCACTGCCCCCACTTCACCAAACTCATATCACACTCACGGCACGTGCACTGCCCCACTTCACCAAACCCATATCACACGCACGGCACGTGCACTGCCCCCTCTTCACCAAACTCATATCACACTCACAGCACGTGCACTGCCCCTTCACCAAACTCAGATCACACTCACAGCACGTGCACTGCCCCCTCTTCACCAAACTCATATCACACTCACAGCATGTGCACTGCCCCCTCTTCACCAAACTCATATCACAGTCACAGCACGTGCACTGCCCCTTCACCAAACTCAGATCACACTCACAGCACGTGCACTGCCCCCACTTCACCAAACTCATATCACACTCACAGCACGTGCACTGCCCCCTCTTCACCAAACTCATATCACACTCACGGCACGTGCACTGCTCCCTGTTCACCAAACTCATATCACACTCACGGCTCGTGCACTGCCCCCTCCTCACCAAACTCATATCACACTCACAGCACGTGCACTGCCCCACTTCACCAAACCCATATCACACTCACAGCACGTGCACTGCCCCCACTTCACCAAACTCATATCACACTCACGGCACGTGCACTGCCCCACTTCACCAAACCCATATCACACGCACGGCACGTGCACTGCCCCCTCTTCACCAAACTCATATCACACTCACAGCACGTGCACTGCCCCTTCACCAAACTCAGATCACACTCACAGCACGTGCACTGCCCCCTCTTCACCAAACTCATATCACACTCACAGCATGTGCACTGCCCCCTCTTCACCAAACTCATATCACAGTCACAGCACGTGCACTGCCCCTTCACCAAACTCAGATCACACTCACAGCACGTGCACTGCCCCCACTTCACCAAACTCATATCACACTCACAGCACGTGCACTGCCCCCACTTCACCAAATTCATATCACACTCACAGCACGTGCACTGCCCCCTCTTCTCCAAACTCATATCACACTCACAGCACGTGCACTGCCCCCACTTCACCAAACTCATATCACACTCACAGCACGTGCACTGCCCCCTCTTCACCAAACTCATATCACAGTCACAGCACGTGCACTGCCCCTTCACCAAACTCAGATCACACTCACAGGACGTGCACTGCCGCACTTCACCAAACTCATATCATACTCACGGCACGTGCACTGCCCCACTTCACCAAACTGATATCACACTCACAGCACGTGCACTGCCCCACTTCACCAAACTCATATCACACGTACAGCACGTGCACTGCCCCCCACTTCACCAAACTCATATCACACTCACGGCACGTGCACTGCCCCCACTTCACCAAACTCATATCACACTCACGGCACGTGCACTGCCCCCACTTCACCAAACTTATATCACACTCACAGCACGTGCACTGCCCCCTCTTCACCAAACCCATATCACACTCCCAGCACGTGCACTGCCCCCACTTCACCAAACTCATATCACACGCACAGCACGTGCACTGCCCCACTTCACCAAACTCATATCACACTCACAGCACGTGCACTGCCCCCACTTCACCAAACTCATATCACACTCACAGCACGTGCACTGCCCCCACTTCACCAAACTCATATCACACTCACGGCACGTGCACTGCCCCACTTCACCAAACCCATATCACACGCACGGCACGTGCACTGCCCCCTCTTCACCAAACTCATATCACAGTCACAGCACGTGCACTGCCCCTTCACCAAACTCAGATCACACTCACAGCACGTGCACTGCCCCCTCTTCACCAAACTCATATCACACTCACAGCATGTGCACTGCCCCCTCTTCACCAAACTCATATCACACTCACAGCATGTGCACTGCCCCCTCTTCACCAAACTCATATCACAGTCACAGCACGTGCACTGCCCCTTCACCAAACTCAGATCACACTCACAGCACGTGCACTGCCCCCACTTCACCAAACTCATATCACACTCACAGCACGTGCACTGCCCCCACTTCACCAAATTCATATCACACTCACAGCACGTGCACTGCCCCCTCTTCTCCAAACTCATATCACACTCACAGCACGTGCACTGCCCCCACTTCACCAAACTCATATCACACTCACAGCACGTGCACTGCCCCCTCTTCACCAAACTCATATCACAGTCACAGCACGTGCACTGCCCCTTCACCAAACTCAGATCACACTCACAGGACGTGCACTGCCGCACTTCACCAAACTCATATCACACTCACAGCACGTGCACTGCCCCCACTTCACCAAACTCATATCACACTCACCGCACGTGCACTGCCCCCTCTTCACCAAACTCATATCACACTCACAGCACGTGCACTGGCCCGTCTTCACCAAACTCATATCACAGTCACAGCACGTGCACTGCCCCCTCTTCACCAAACTCATATCACACTCACAGCACGTGCACTGCCCCACTTCACCAAACTCATATCACACTCACAGCACGTGCACTGCCCCCTCTTCACCAAACTCATATCACACTCACGGCACGTGCACTGCTCCCTCTTCACCAAACTCATATCACACTCATGGCACGTGCACTACCCCACTTCACCAAACTCATATCACACTCATGGCACGTGCACTACCCCACTTCACCAAACCCATATCACACTCACAGCACGTGCACTGCCCCCTCTTCACCAAACTCATATCACACTCACGGCACGTGCACTGCTCCCTCTTCACCAAACTCATATCACACTCACGGCACGTGCACTGCCCCCTCTTCACCAAACTCATATCACACTCACAGCACGTGCACTGCCCCACTTCACCAAACCCATATCACACTCACAGCACGTGCACTGCCCCCTCTTCACCAAACTCATATCACAGTCACGGCACGTGCACTGCCCCCTCTTCACCAAACCCATATCACACTCACAGCACGTGCACTGCCCCCTCTTCACCAAACTCATATCACACTCACGGCACGTGCACTGCCCCCTCTTCACCAAACTCATATCACACTCACGGCACGTGCACTGCCCCACTTCACCAAACCCATATCACACTCACAGCACGTGCACTGCCCCCTCTTCACCAAACTCATATCACACTCACGGCATGTGCACTGCCCCCTCTTCAACAAACTCATATCACACTCACGGCACGTGCACTGCCCCACTTCACCAAACTGATATCACACTCACAGCACGTGCACTGCCCCACTTCACCAAACTCATATCACACGCACAGCACGTGCACTGCCCCCCACTTCACCAAACTCATATCACACTCACGGCACGTGCACTGCCCCCACTTCACCAAACTCATATCACACTCACGGCACGTGCACTGCCCCCACTTCACCAAACTTATATCACACTCACAGCACGTGCACTGCCCCCTCTTCACCAAACCCATATCACACTCCCAGCACGTGCACTGCCCCCACTTCACCAAACTCATATCACACGCACAGCATGTGCACTGCCCCACTTCACCAAACTCATATCACACTCACAGCACGTGCACTGCCCCCACTTCACCAAACTCATATCACACTCACAGCACGTGCACTGCCCCCCCTTCACCAAACTCATATCAGACTCACGGCACGTGCACTGCCCCACTTCACCAAACCCATATCACACGCACGGCACGTGCACTGCCCCCTCTTCACCAAACTCATATCACAGTCACAGCACGTGCACTGCCCCTTCACCAAACTCAGATCACACTCACAGCACGTGCACTGCCCCCTCTTCACCAAACTCATATCACAATCACAGCATGTGCACTGCCCCCTCTTCACCAAACTCATATCACAGTCACAGCACGTGCACTGCCCCTTCACCAAACTCAGATCACACTCACAGCACGTGCACTGCCCCCACTTCACCAAACTCATATCACACTCACAGCACGTGCAGTGCCCCCACTTCACCAAATTCATATCACACTCACAGCACGTGCACTGCCCCCTCTTCTCCAAACTCATATCACACTCACAGCACGTGCACTGCCCCCACTTCACCAAACTCATATCACACTCACAGCACGTGCACTGCCCCCTCTTCACCAAACTCATATCACAGTCACAGCACGTGCACTGCCCCTTCACCAAACTCAGATCACACTCACAGGACGTGCACTGCCGCACTTCACCAAACTCATATCACACTCACAGCACGTGCACTGCCCCCACTTCACCAAACTCATATCACACTCACCGCACGTGCACTGCCCCCTCTTCACCAAACTCATATCACACTCACAGCACGTGCACTGGCCCGTCTTCACCAAACTCATATCACAGTCACAGCACGTGCACTGCCCCCTCTTCACCAAACTCATATCACACTCACAGCACGTGCACTGCCCCACTTCACCAAACTCATATCACACTCACAGCACGTGCACTGCCCCCTCTTCACAAAACTCATATCACACTCACGGCACGTGCACTGCTCCCTCTTCACCAAACTCATATCACACTCATGGCACGTGCACTACCCCACTTCACCAAACTCATATCACACTCATGGCACGTGCACTACCCCACTTCACCAAACCCATATCACACTCACAGCACGTGCACTGCCCCCTCTTCACCAAACTCATATCACACTCACGGCACGTGCACTGCTCCCTCTTCACCAAACTCATATCATACTCATGGCACGTGCACTACCCCCTCTTCACCAAACTCATATCACACTCACAGCACGTGCACTGCCCCCAGTTCACCAAACCCATATCACTCACGGCACGTGCACTGCTCCCTCTTCACCAAACTCATATCACACTCACAGCACATGCACTGCCCCACTTCACCAAACTCATATCACACTCATGGCACGTGCACTACCCCACTTCACCAAACCCATATCACACTCACAGCACGTGCACTGCCCCCTCTTCACCAAACTCATATCACACTCACGGCACGTGCACTGCTCCCTGTTCACCAAACTCATATCACACTCACGGCTCGTGCACTGCCCCCTCCTCACCAAACTCATATCACACTCACAGCACGTGCACTGCCCCACTTCACCAAACCCATATCACACTCACAGCACGTGCACTGCCCCCTCTTCACCAAACTCATATCACACTCACGGCACGTGCACTGCCCCCTCTTCACCAAACTCATATCACACTCACGGCACGTGCACTGCCCCACTTCACCAAACTGATATCACACTCACAGCACGTGCACTGCCCCACTTCACCAAACTCATATCACACGCATAGCACGTGCACTGCCCCCCACTTCACCAAACTCATATCACACTCACGGCACGTGCACTGCCCCCACTTCACCAAACTCATATCACACTCACGGCACGTGCACTGCCCCCACTTCACCAAACTTATATCACACTCACAGCACGTGCACTGCCCCCTCTTCACCAAACCCATATCACACTCCCAGCACGTGCACTGCCCCCACTTCACCAAACTCATATCACACGCACAGCACGTGCACTGCCCCACTTCACCAAACTCATATCACACTCACAGCACGTGCACTGCCCCCACTTCACCAAACTCATATCACACTCACAGCACGTGCACTGCCCCCACTTCACCAAACTCATATCACACTCACGGCACGTGCACTGCCCCACTTCACCAAACCCATATCACACGCACGGCACGTGCACTGCCCCCTCTTCACCAAACTCATATCACACTCACAGCACGTGCACTGCCCCTTCACCAAACTCAGATCACACTCACAGCACGTGCACTGCCCCCTCTTCACCAAACTCATATCACACTCACAGCATGTGCACTGCCCCCTCTTCACCAAACTCATATCACAGTCACAGCACGTGCACTGCCCCTTCACCAAACTCAGATCACACTCACAGCACGTGCACTGCCCCCACTTCACCAAACTCATATCACACTCACAGCACGTGCACTGCCCCCACTTCACCAAATTCATATCACACTCACAGCACGTGCACTGCCCCCTCTTCTCCAAACTCATATCACACTCACAGCACGTGCACTGCCCCCACTTCACCAAACTCATATCACACTCACAGCACGTGCACTGCCCCCTCTTCACCAAACTCATATCACAGTCACAGCACGTGCACTGCCCCTTCACCAAACTCAGATCACACTCACAGGACGTGCACTGCCGCACTTCACCAAACTCATATCATACTCACGGCACGTGCACTGCCCCACTTCACCAAACTGATATCACACTCACAGCACGTGCACTGCCCCACTTCACCAAACTCATATCACACGTACAGCACGTGCACTGCCCCCCACTTCACCAAACTCATATCACACTCACGGCACGTGCACTGCCCCCACTTCACCAAACTCATATCACACTCACGGCACGTGCACTGCCCCCACTTCACCAAACTTATATCACACTCACAGCACGTGCACTGCCCCCTCTTCACCAAACCCATATCACACTCCCAGCACGTGCACTGCCCCCACTTCACCAAACTCATATCACACGCACAGCACGTGCACTGCCCCACTTCACCAAACTCATATCACACTCACAGCACGTGCACTGCCCCCACTTCACCAAACTCATATCACACTCACAGCACGTGCACTGCCCCCACTTCACCAAACTCATATCACACTCACGGCACGTGCACTGCCCCACTTCACCAAACCCATATCACACGCACGGCACGTGCACTGCCCCCTCTTCACCAAACTCATATCACAGTCACAGCACGTGCACTGCCCCTTCACCAAACTCAGATCACACTCACAGCACGTGCACTGCCCCCTCTTCACCAAACTCATATCACACTCACAGCATGTGCACTGCCCCCTCTTCACCAAACTCATATCACACTCACAGCATGTGCACTGCCCCCTCTTCACCAAACTCATATCACAGTCACAGCACGTGCACTGCCCCTTCACCAAACTCAGATCACACTCACAGCACGTGCACTGCCCCCACTTCACCAAACTCATATCACACTCACAGCACGTGCACTGCCCCCACTTCACCAAATTCATATCACACTCACAGCACGTGCACTGCCCCCTCTTCTCCAAACTCATATCACACTCACAGCACGTGCACTGCCCCCACTTCACCAAACTCATATCACACTCACAGCACGTGCACTGCCCCCTCTTCACCAAACTCATATCACAGTCACAGCACGTGCACTGCCCCTTCACCAAACTCAGATCACACTCACAGGACGTGCACTGCCGCACTTCACCAAACTCATATCACACTCACAGCACGTGCACTGCCCCCACTTCACCAAACTCATATCACACTCACCGCACGTGCACTGCCCCCTCTTCACCAAACTCATATCACACTCACAGCACGTGCACTGGCCCGTCTTCACCAAACTCATATCACAGTCACAGCACGTGCACTGCCCCCTCTTCACCAAACTCATATCACACTCACAGCACGTGCACTGCCCCACTTCACCAAACTCATATCACACTCACAGCACGTGCACTGCCCCCTCTTCACCAAACTCATATCACACTCACGGCACGTGCACTGCTCCCTCTTCACCAAACTCATATCACACTCATGGCACGTGCACTACCCCACTTCACCAAACTCATATCACACTCATGGCACGTGCACTACCCCACTTCACCAAACCCATATCACACTCACAGCACGTGCACTGCCCCCTCTTCACCAAACTCATATCACACTCACGGCACGTGCACTGCTCCCTCTTCACCAAACTCATATCACACTCATGGCACGTGCACTACCCCCTCTTCACCAAACTCATATCACACTCACAGCACGTGCACTGCCCCCAGTTCACCAAACCCATATCACTCACGGCACGTGCACTGCTCCCTCTTCACCAAACTCATATCACACTCACAGCACGTGCACTGCCCCACTTCACCAAACTCATATCACACTCACGGCACGTGCACTACCCCACTTCACCAAACCCATATCACACTCACAGCACGTGCACTGCCCCCTCTTCACCAAACTCATATCACACTCACGGCACGTGCACTGCTCCCTCTTCACCAAACTCATATCACACTCACGGCTCGTGCACTGCCCCCTCTTCACCAAACTCATATCACACTCACAGCACGTGCACTGCCCCACTTCACCAAACCCATATCACACTCACAGCACGTGCACTGCCCCCTCTTCACCAAACTCATATCACACTCACGGCACGTGCACTGCCCCCTCTTCACCCAACTCATATCACACTCACGGCACGTGCACTGCCCCACTTCACCAAACTGATATCACACTCACAGCACGTGCACTGCCCCACTTCACCAAACTCATATCACACGCACAGCACGTGCACTGCCCCCCACTTCACCAAACTCATATCACACTCACGGCACGTGCACTGCCCCCACTTCACCAAACTCATATCACACTCACGGCACGTGCACTGGCCCCACTTCACCAAACTTATATCACACTCACAGCACGTGCACTGCCCCCTCTTCACCAAACCCATATCACACTCCCAGCACGTGCACTGCCCCCACTTCACCAAACTCATATCACACGCACAGCACGTGCACTGCCCCACTTCACCAAACTCACATCACACTCACAGCACGTGCACTGCCCCCACTTCACCAAACTCATATCACACTCACAGCACGTGCACTGCCCCCACTTCACCAAACTCATATCACACTCACGGCACGTGCACTGCCCCACTTCACCAAACCCATATCGCACGCACGGCACGTGCACTGCCCCCTCTTCACCAAACTCATATCACAGTCACAGCACGTGCACTGCCCCTTCACCAAACTCAGATCACACTCACAGCACGTGCACTGCCCCCTCTTCACCAAACTCATATCACACTCACAGCATGTGCACTGCCCCCTCTTCACCAAACTCATATCACAGTCACAGCACGTGCACTGCCCCTTCACCAAACTCAGATCACACTCACAGCACGTGCACTGCCCCCACTTCACCAAACTCATATCACACTCACAGCACGTGCACTGCCCCCACTTCACCAAATTCATATCACACTCACA
The DNA here is from genome assembly GCF_031143425.1 of Pleurodeles waltl. Lineage (NCBI taxonomy): Eukaryota > Metazoa > Chordata > Amphibia > Caudata > Salamandridae > Pleurodeles > Pleurodeles waltl. The sequence continues at coordinate 7,322,472 of NC_090436.1, forward strand.
GCACGTGCACTGCCCCCTCTTCTCCAAACTCATATCACACTCACAGCACGTGCACTGCCCCCACTTCACCAAACTCATATCACACTCACAGCACGTGCACTGCCCCCTCTTCACCAAACTCATATCACAGTCACAGCACGTGCACTGCCCCTTCACCAAACTCAGATCACACTCACAGGACGGGCACTGCCGCACTTCACCAAACTCATATCATACTCACGGCACGTGCACTGCCCCACTTCACCAAACTGATATCACACTCACAGCACGTGCACTGCCCCACTTCACCAAACTCATATCACACGCACAGCACGTGCACTGCCCCCCACTTCACCAAACTCATATCACACTCACGGCACGTGCACTGCCCCCACTTCACCAAACTCATATCACACTCACGGCACGTGCACTGCCCCCACTTCACCAAACTTATATCACACTCACAGCACGTGCACTGCCCCCTCTTCACCAAACCCATATCACACTCCCAGCACGTGCACTGCCCCCACTTCACCAAACTCATATCACACGCACAGCACGTGCACTGCCCCACTTCACCAAACTCATATCACACTCACAGCACGTGCACTGCCCCCACTTCACCAAACTCATATCACACTCACAGCACGTACACTGCCCCCACTTCACCAAACTCATATCACACTCACGGCACGTGCACTGCCCCACTTCACCAAACCCATATCACACGCACGGCACGTGCACTGCCCCCTCTTCACCAAACTCATATCACAGTCACAGCACGTGCACTGCCCCTTCACCAAACTCAGATCACACTCACAGCACGTGCACTGCCCCCTCTTCACCAAACTCATATCACACTCACAGCATGTGCACTGCCCCCTCTTCACCAAACTCATATCACAGTCACAGCACGTGCACTGCCCCTTCACCAAACTCAGATCACACTCACAGCACGTGCACTGCCCCCACTTCACCAAACTCATATCACACTCACAGCACGTGCACTGCCCCCACTTCACCAAATTCATATCACACTCACAGCACGTGCACTGCCCCCTCTTCTCCAAACTCATATCACACTCACAGCACGTGCACTGCCCCCTCTTCACCAAACTCATATCACAGTCACAGCACGTGCACTGCCCCTTCACCAAACTCAGATCACACTCACAGGACGTGCACTGCCGCACTTCACCAAACTCATATCACACTCACAGCACGTGCACTGCCCCCACTTCACCAAACTCATATCACACTCACGGCACGTGCACTGCCCCCTCTTCACCAAATTCATATCACACTCACAGCACGTGCACTGGCCGCTCTTCACCAAACTCATATCACAGTCACAGCACGTGCACTGCCCCCTCTTCACCAAACTCATATCACACTCACAGCACGTGCACTGCTCCTCTTCACCAAACCCATATCACTCACAGCACGTGCACTGCCCCCACTTCACCAAACTCATATCACACTCACAGCACGTGCACTGCCCCCCACTTCACCAAACATATCACACTCACAGCACGTGCACTGCCCCCACTTCACCAAACTCATATCACACTCACAGCACGTGCACTGCCCCCACTTCACCAAACTCATATCACACTCACAGCACGTGCACTGCCCCCACTTCACCAAACTCATATCACACGCACGGCACGTGCACTGCCCCCTCTTCACCAAACTCATATCACACTCACGGCACGTGCACTGCCTCCACTTCACCAAACTCATATCACACTCACAGCACGTGCACTGCCCCCTCTTCACCAAACCCATATCACACTCACAGCACGTGCACTGCCCCACTTCACCAAACTCATATCACACTCACGGCACGTGCACTGCCCCCTCTTGACCAAACTCATATCACAGTCACAGCATGTGCACTGCCGCACTTCACCAAACTCATATCACACTACCCCCACTTCACCAAACTCATATCACACTCACGGCACGTGCACTGCCCCCACTTCACCAAACTCATATCACACTCACGGCACGTGCACTGCCTCCACTTCACCAAACTCATATCACACTCACAGCACGTGCACTTCCCCACTTCACCAAACTCATATCACACTCACAGCACGTGCACTGCCCCACTTCACCAAACTCATATCACACTCATAGCACGTGCACTGCCCCCACTTCACCAAACTGATATCACACTCACAGCACGTGCACTGCCCCACTTCACCAAACTCATATCACACTCACGGCACGTGCACTGCCCCACTTCACCAAACCCATATCACACCCACGGCACGTGCACTGCCCCACTTCACCAAACTCATATCACACGCACAGCACGTGCACTGCCCCCCACTTCACCAAACATATCACACTCACGGCACGTGCACTGCCCCACTTCACCAAACTCATATGACACGCACAGCACGTGCACTGCCCCCCACTTCACCAAACATATCACACTCACGGCACGTGCACTGCCCCACTTCACCAAACTGATATCACACTCACAGCACGTGCACTGCCCCCTCTTCACCAAACACATATCACACTCACGGCACGTGCACTGCCCCCACTTCACCAAACTCATATCACACTCACGGCACGTGCACTGCCCCCTCTTCACCAGACTCATATCACACTCACAGCACGTGCACTGCCCCTTCACCAAACTCAGATCACACTCACGGCACGTGCACTGCCCCCTCTTCACCAAACTCAAATCACAGTCACAGCACGTGCACTGCCGCACTTCACCAAACTCATATCACACTACCCCCACTTCACCAAACTCATATCACACTCACGGCACGTGCACTGCCCCCACTTCACCAAACTCATATCACACTCACGGCACGTGCACTGCCTCCACTTCACCAAACTCATATCACACTCACGGCACGTGCACTGCCCCACTTCACCAAACTGATATCACACTCACAGCACGTGCACTGCCCCACTTCACCAAACTCATATCACACTCACAGCATGTGCACTGCCCCACTTCACCAAACTCATATCACACTCATAGCACGTGCACTGCCCCCACTTCACCAAACTGATATCACACTCACAGCACGTGCACTGCCCCACTTCACCAAACTCATATCACACTCACGGCACGTGCACTGCCCCACTTCACCAAACCCATATCACACCCACGGCACGTGCACTGCCCCACTTCACCAAACTCATATCACACGCACAGCACGTGCACTGCCCCCCACTTCACCAAACATATCACACTCACGGCACGTGCACTGCCCCACTTCACCAAACTCATATGACACGCACAGCACGTGCACTGCCCCCCACTTCACCAAACATATCACACTCACGGCACGTGCACTGCCCCACTTCACCAAACTGATATCACACTCACAGCACGTGCACTGCCCCCTCTTCACCAAACTCATATCACACTCACGGCACGTGCACTGCCCCCTCTTCACCAAACTCATATCACACGCACAGCACGTGCACTGCCCTCTCTTCACCAAACTCATATCACACACACAGCACGTGCACTGGCCCACCTCACCAAACTCATATCACACTCACAGCACGTGCACTGCCCTCTCTTCACCAAACTGATATCACACTCACAGCACGTGCACTGCCCCACTTCACTCAGAGTGAATTGCACTTATAGTAAATGTCCAGAATCTCTCTGGAGCAAAGCGCGGCGGCTGCCAGGCTCGGCACAGGACCCTACAAGTATCCCACTATACCAACTCCAGCCAGCACCACATCACAGAAGGGGCTCTGCCCTGTAAATTCAGGGGAAAGAGAAAGTTTGACTTTTCTTAGACAGTTGGGCCAGATGTAGGAAAATCCTGGATTGCGACTCGCAAATTGCGAGTTGCAATTCAGGATGCAGGATGGTGTCCCTGACACCATCTGCGACTCGCAAGGGGATCGCAAAGGCCCACCGCATAAAGGGCCAGATGTACAAAGCGTTTTGCATGGTGCCAACAGGAAATTTCGCTGTTTGCAAATTGCGACCCTCATATTGATGAGGTGGGCCGTTGCGACCCCCTTGCGATTCGCAGATGGTGTCTGTAAGAAAGTACCATCTTGCCTGGCATGTTACTCCCATATTTCACTGTATATATGTTGTTTTAGTTGTATGTGTCACTGGGACCCTGTTCACCAGGGCCCCAGTGCTCATAAGTGTGCCCTGAATGTGTTACCTGTGTAGTGACTAACTGTCTCACTGAGGCTCTGCTAATCAGAACCTCAGTGGTTATGCTCTCTCATTTCTTTCAAATTGTCACTAACAGGCTAGTGACCAATTTTACCAATTTACATTGGCATACTGGAACACCCTTATAATTCCCTAGTATATGGTACTGAGGTACCCAGGGTATTGGGGTTCCAGGAGATCCCTATGGGCTGCAGCATTTCTTTTGCCACCCATAGGGAGCTCTGACAATTCTTACACAGGCCAGCCACTGCAGCCTGAGTGAAATAACGTCCACGTTATTTCACAGCCATTTACCACTGCACTTAAGTAACTTATAAGTCACCTATATGTCTAACCTTTACCTGGTAAAGGTTAGGTGCAAAGTTACTTAGTGTGTGGGCACCCTGGCACTAGCCAAGGTGCCCCCACATTGTTCAGGGCAAATTCCCCGGACTTTGTGAGTGTGGGGACACCATTACACGCGTGCACTACACATAGGTCACTACCTATGTGTAGCTTCACAATGGTAACTCCGAATATGGCCATGTAACATGTCTATGATCATGGAATTACCCCCTCTATGCCATCCTGGCATAGTTGGCACAATCCCATGATCCCACAGGTCTGTAGCTCAGACCTGGGTACTGCCAAACTACCTTTCCCGGGGTTTCACTGCTGCTGCTGCTGCTGCCAACCCCTCAGACAGGTTTCTGCCCTCCTGGGGTCCAGCCAGGCTTGGCCCAGGATGGCAGAACAAAGGACTTCCTCAGAGAGAGGGTGTTACACCCTCTCCCTTTGGAAAAAGGTGTCAGGGCTGGGGAGGAGTAGCCTCCCCCAGCCTCTGGAAATGCTTTGATGGGCACAGATGCTGCCCATCTCTGCATAAGCCAGTCTGCACCTCAGGGATCCCTCAGCCCTGCTCTGGAGCGAAACTGGACAAAGGAAAGGGGAGTGACCACTCCCCTGACCTGCACTTCCCCTGGGAGGTGTCCAGAGCTCCTCCAGTGTGCTCCAGACCTCTGCCATCTTGGAAACAGAGGTGCTGCTGGCACACTGGACTGCTCTGAGTGGCCAGGGCCAGCAGGTGACGTCAGAGACTCCTTCTGATAGGCTCCTTCAGGTGTTGCTAACCTATCTTCTCTCCTAAGTAGCCAAACCCTCTTTTCTGGCTATTTAGGGTCTCTGCTTTGGGGATATCCTTAGATAACGAATGCAAGAGCTCATCAGAGTTCCTCTGCATCTCTTCACCTTCTGCCAAGGAATCGACTGCTGACCGTGCTGGAAGCCTGCAAAACTGCAACAAAGTAGCGAAGACGACTACTGCAACTCTGTAACACTGATCCTGCCGCCTTCTCGACTGTTTTCCTGGTGGTGCATGCTGTGGGGGTAGTCTGCCTCCTCTCTGCACTAGAAGCTCAGAAGAAATCTCCAGTGGGTCGATGGAATTGTCCCCCTGCAACCGCAGACACCAAAGAACTGCATCACTGGTCCCCTGGGTCTCCTCTCAGCATGACGAGCGAGGTCCCTTGAATCCAGCAACTCTGTCCAAGTGACTCCCACAGTCCAGTGACTCTTCAGTCCAAGTTTGGTGGAGGTAAGTCCTTGCCTCCCAAAGCCAGACTGCATTGCTGGGAACCGCGTGTTTTGCAGCTACTTTGGCTCCTGTGCACTTTCTGAGGGAATCCTTTGTGCACAGCCAAGCCTGGGTCCACGGCACTCTAACGTGCATTGCACGACCTCCTGAGTTGTCCTCCGGCAGCGTGGGACTCCTTTGTGCAACTTCGGGTGAGCACCGTTTCACTCCACTTTGTAGTGCCTGTTCCGGCACTTCTGTGGGTGCTGCCTGCTTCTGAGAGGGCTCCTTGTCTTGCTCGATGCCCCCTCTGTCCCCTGACGCAATTGACGACATCCTGGTCTGTCCTGGGCCACAGCAGCACCCAAAAACCCTAACTGCACAACTTGCAGCTAGCAAGGCTTGTTTGTGGTCTTTCTTCAGGAAAATGCTTCTGCACGACTCTTCACGACGTGGGACACCTATCCTCCAAAGGGGAAGTTTCTAGCCCTTGTCGTTCTTGCAGAATCCTCAGCTTCTACTGTCCAGCAGCAGCTTCTTTGCAGCCACAGCTGGCATTTCCTGGGCATCTGCCCACTCTCGACTTGATCGTGACTTTTGGACTTGGTCCCCTTGTTCGACAGGTACCCTCGTCTGGAAATTCATCGTTGTTGCATTGCTGGTTTGTGTCTTTCCTGCAGAAATCCCCTATCACGACTTCTGTGCTCTTTGGGGAACTTTAGTGCACTTTGCACTCACTTTTCAGGGTCTTGGGGTGGGCTATTTTTCTAACCCTCACTGTTTTTTTACAGTCCCAGCGACCCTCTACAAGGTCACATAGGTTTGGGGTCCATTTGTGGTTCGCATTCCACTTTTGGAGTATATGGTTTGTGTTGCCCCTATCCCTATGTGTCCCCATTGCATCCTATTGTGACTGTACATTGTTTGCACTGTTTTCTAAGACTATACTGCATATTTTTGGTATTGTGTACATATATCTTGTGTATATTTGCTATCCTTATACTGAGGGTACTCACTGAGATACTTTTGGCATATTGTCATAAAAATAAAGTACCTTCATTTTTAGTAACTCTGTGTATTGTGTTTTCTTATGATATTGTGCATATGACACTAAGTGGTACTGTAGTAGCTTCACTCGTCTCCTAGTTCAGCCTAAGCTGCTCTGCTAAGCTACCATTATCTATCAGCCTAAGCTGCTAGACACCCTATACACTAATAAGGGATAACTGGGCCTGGTGCAAGGTGCAAGTACCCCTTGGTACTCACTACAAGCCAGTCCAGCCTCCTACAGTGTCACGGCGACCATCCTGCATATGGGTTTGCGACTCACAAATTGCGAGTCACACAGACTCGTAATTTGCGAGTCGCAAACCCATTTCCTGGTACTTCTAGCTCCAATATTAATGAGGTGGGTCGCAATTTGCGACCCCCTTGTGAGTCGCAGCACTCACAGGGATGGTGGCCTGCTGGAGACTGCAGACCACCATGTCTGTGACTGCTTTTAAATAAAGAAGGTTTTTTTTTTGTAATGCAGCCCGTTTTCCTTAAAGGAAAACGAAATGCATTACAAAATCAAAAAATGAAACGTTTTAGTTTCATTTTTTCAGAGCAGGCAGTGGTCCACAGGACCTCTTCCCTTTTGCGAATGGGTTAGCACCCGTGTGACACTGGTGGTAACTACGATTGCTTTGCGACCCCGTTCGCAGTCACAAAGCAACGCAGCATCGCGCTGCGACTCGCAATTAGGACGGGGAACACCCCTTCCGTTTTGCGAGTTGATAACCAGGAATTCGGCATTGCTGTTTGCACGTTCAAAACCTTTCCTACATCTGGCCCTTAATTTCTTGAAGATCTTCCAGTGTTCAACAAGTCTAGGGGGGGGGTCTTACGGGTTGGGGGGGCTCAGACACGAGCAGAGGGTGCAATGTGTGCACAGCTCATTTAATTCCTTAGGACAGGTCAGGGATCAAATATTTTTTAACACTGAGCAACAAAATCACCAACGTGGACAAAACTCCTGCCAGGAGGTAGATAGGAGCCGTGATCCCAGCAGCAGCAGCTGACTGTTGCTGAAACGTGTGATCTGAGGCAACTGCTGGCCTCAGCCTCCTCTGTCCTGGAGGTACCAATTGTTTGGTTTTCAGCCTTTGCTGATAACCTTTGGTCTTGTTGGCTTGTTGACTGATAGTCACTTAGGAGGCTGAGTGGGCACAGTAATTGTCAGGGGCAAGGCTGTGACCTCGCAGGGATGTGAGGGACCCCCCCCCCCCCCCGCACCCCACAGATCACAGGCTCAGGTTTCAGACTGACAGACTGTTAAAGCCCTGACATGTCCTGGCCTGGGATGGACTCTCTGCTTAGCTAGGGGTTAGATGGCCCCCAGCTGCCCTGTGTTTGTTTCCACGTGTGTGGCTTTGGGGGTGCAGGCCCGTTGGGTAGGCAGGGGTCACTGGCAGTGTCCGTGAAGGGGCGCCAGGGCCTCCCGGGGGGGCTCCTGCCTCCTATGAGGTAGGAAGGCGTATCTGCTGTCCCTGTACAGGCCTCTACTACCCAACTGCCCCCTTCCCCGTCACACACACTCTGCTGAGGGGGAGTCTTCCACCCCCCTTGTGCACCCCCCCTTCGTGCCAGGCTTGCACCCCAGAAGTGAGGTGAAGCTGAGATTTGAAGGGAGTTTTACTTAAACACAAACGCTATTTTGTCCTGGAGAGTACCCATGAAGTAATGATGTGGTACTCTGCCTCACGGGGGGGGGGGGGGGGAGGGGGGCATGTGGCACACACGGGTGTCCCCAAGCAGCCCCCCATGGACGTTCAAGGCAGCCAGGGCTCTGTGACAAAATGTACGAGACAGGCGCAACTTCAGAGAAAACGTTTTACTTTCTCCCAACTTTTCCAACTCTGCATGTCCTGTAATGTGTAACATACAGCACACAGACACTCTTAGAAAGGGTTTAAGCTATGTCTAAACACAGTATTTTCTCCTGGAAAGGTACCATTCCAGTGCAAAACGTATGCTAGACTCACAGAGACACCCTTGCACTAAAGTGCAGTTAAACCTACGCTAAGCTCATGCAGACACCCTTGTACTAAAGTGGAAGTAAACGTACGCTAGACTCACGCAGCAGCCTTGTACTAAAGTGCAAGTAACCCTATGCTAGACTGACGCAGACACCCTTGTACTAAAGTGCAAGTAAACCTACGCTAGACCCACGCACGCACCCTTGTACTAAAGTGCAAGTAACCCTATGCTAGACTGACGCAGACACCCTTGTACTAAAGTGCAAGTAAACCTATGCTAGACTGACGCAGACACCCTTGTACTAAAGTGCAAGTAACCCTATGCTAGACTGACGCAGACACCCTTGTACTAAAGTGCAAGTAAACCTATGCTAGACCCACGCAGACACCCTTGTACTAAAGTGCAAGTAAACCTATGCTAGACTCACGCAGACACCCTTGTACTAAAGTGCAAGTAAACCTATGCTACACTCACGCACGCACCCTTGTACTAAAGTGCAAGTAAACCTACGCTAGACCCACGCAGACACCCTTGTACTAAAGTGCAAGTAAACCTATGCTAGACCCACGCAGACACCCTTGTACTAAAGTGCAAGTAAACCTATGCTACACTCACGCACACACCCTTGCACTAAAGTGCAAGTAACCCTATGCTAGACCCACGCACGCACCCTTGTACTAAAGTGCAAGTAAACCTACGCTAGACCCACGCACGCACCCTTGTACTAAAGTGCAAGTAAACCTACGCTAGACTCACACAGACACCCTTGTACTAAAGTGCAAGTAAACCTATGCTAGACCCACGCAGACACCCTTGTACTAAAGTGCAAGTAAACCTACACTAGACTGACGCACGCACCCTTGTACTAAAGTGCAAGTAAACCTATGCTACACTCACGCAGACACCCTTGTACTAAAGTGCAAGTAAACCTACGCTAGACCCACGCAGACACCCTTGTACTAAAGTGCAAGTAAACCTATGCTAGACCCACGCAGACACCCTTGTACTAAAGTGCAAGTAAACCTATGCTACACTCACGCACACACCCTTGCACTAAAGTGCAAGTAACCCTATGCTAGACCCACGCACGCACCCTTGTACTAAAGTGCAAGTAAACCTACGCTAGACCCACGCACGCACCCTTGTACTAAAGTGCAAGTAAACCTACGCTACACTCACACAGACACCCTTGTACTAAAGTGCAAGTAAACCTATGCTAGACCCACGCAGACACCCTTGTACTAAAGTGCAAGTAAACCTACACTAGACTGAGGCACGCACCCTTGTACTAAAGTGCAAGTAAACCTATGCTACACTCACGCAGACACCCTTGTACTAAAGTGCAAGTAAACCTACACTAGACTGACGCACACACCCTTGCACTAAAGTGCAAGTAAACCTATCCTAGACTCACGCAGACACCCTTGTACTAAAGAGCAAGTAACCCTACGCTAGCCCATGCAGACACTCTTGTACTAAAGTGCAAGTAAACCTACACTAGACTGACGCAGACACCCTTGTACTAAAGTGCAAGTAAACCAGTGCTAGACCCACGCAGACACCCTTGTACTAAAGTGCAAGTAAACCTACGCTAGACTCACACAGACACCCTTGCACTAAAGTGCAAGTAAACCTATGCTAGACCCACGCAGACACCCTTGTACTAAAGTGCAAGTAAACCTATGCTACACTCACGCACACACCCTTGCACTAAAGTGCAAGTAAACCTACGCTAGACTGACGCACTCACCCTTGTACTAAAGTGCAAGTAAACCTATGCTACACTCACGCAGACGCCCTTGTACTAAAGTGCAAGTAAACCTACACTAGACTGACGCACACACCCTTGCACTAAAGTGCAAGTAAACCTATCCTAGACTCACGCAGACACCCTTGTACTAAAGTGCAAGTAACCCTACGCTAGCCCATGCAGACACTCTTGTACTAAAGTGCAAGTAAACCTACACTAGACTGACGCAGACACCCTTGTACTAAAGTGCAAGTAAACCAGTGCTAGACCCACGCAGACACCGTTGTACTAAAGTGCAAGTAAACCTACGCTAGACTCACACAGACACCCTTGCACTAAAGTGCAAGTAAACCTATGCTAGACCCACGCAGACACCCTTGTACTAAAGTGCAAGTAAACCTACGCTAGACTGACGCACGCACCCTTGTACTAAAGTGCAAGTAAACCTATGCTACACTCACGCAGACACCCTTGTACTAAAGTGCAAGTAAACCTACACTAGACTGACGCACACACCCTTGTACTAAAGTGCAAGTAAACCTATCCTAGACTCACGCAGACACCCTTGTACTAAAGTGCAAGTAACCCTATGCTAGCCCATGCAGACACTCTTGTACTAAAGTGCAAGTAAACCTACACTAGACTGACGCAGACACCCTTGTACTAAAGTGCAAGTAAACCAATGCTAGACGCTCGCAGACACCCTTGTAGTAAAGTACAAGTAAACCTACGCTAAACTCACCCAGACACCCTTGTGCTAAAGTGCAAGTAAACCTACGCTGGACTCACGCAGACCATCTTGTACTAAAGTGTAAATAAACCTGTGCTAGATTAATGCAGACACCCTTGTACTGATGTCAAGTAAACCTATACTAGATTCACGCAGACATCCTTGCACCAAATGCTAGTACATCTAAACTAGACTCACATGACTCCCTTGCACTAAAGTGCAAGTAAACCTATGCTAGGCTCATGCAGACACCCTTGTACTAAAGTGCAAGTAAACCTACGCTAGACTCATGCAAACACCCTTGCACTAAAGTGCAAGTAAACCTACACTAGACTCATGCAGACGCCCTTGTACTAAAGTGCAAGTAAACCTATGCTAGGCTCACACAGACACCCTTGCACTAAAGTGCAAGTAAACCTACGCTAGACCCACGCAGACACTCTTGTACTAAAGTGCAAGTAAACCTACGCTAGACCCACGCAGACACCCTTGTACTAAAGTGCAAGTAAACCTAAGCTAGACCCACGCAGACACTCTTGTACTAAAGTGCAAGTAAACCTACGCTAGACCCACACAGACACCCTTGCACTAAAGTGCAAGTAAACCTATGCTAGACTCATGCACAATCATGCACTGAAGTGCAAGTAAACCTACACTAGACTGACGCAGACACCCTTGTACTAAAGTGCAAGTAAACCAGTGCTAGACCCACGCAGACACCCTTGTACTAAAGTGCAAGTAAACCTACGCTAGACTCACACAGACACCCTTGCACTAAAGTGCAAGTAAACCTATGCTAGACCCACGCAGACACCCTTGTACTAAAGTGCAAGTAAACCTACGCTAGACTGACGCACGCACCCTTGTACTAAAGTGCAAGTAAACCTATGCTACACTCACGCAGACGCCCTTGTACTAAAGTGCAAGTAAACCTACACTAGACTGACGCACACACCCTTGCACTAAAGTGCAAGTAAACCTATCCTAGACTCACGCAGACACCCTTGTACTAAAGTGCAAGTAACCCTACGCTAGCCCATGCAGACACTCTTGTACTAAAGTGCAAGTAAACCTACACTAGACTGACGCAGACACCCTTGTACTAAAGTGCAAGTAAACCAGTGCTAGACCCACGCAGACACCGTTGTACTAAAGTGCAAGTAAACCTACGCTAGACTCACACAGACACCCTTGCACTAAAGTGCAAGTAAACCTATGCTAGACCCACGCAGACACCCTTGTACTAAAGTGCAAGTAAACCTACGCTAGACTGACGCACGCACCCTTGTACTAAAGTGCAAGTAAACCTATGCTACACTCACGCAGACACCCTTGTACTAAAGTGCAAGTAAACCTACACTAGACTGACGCACACACCCTTGTACTAAAGTGCAAGTAAACCTATCCTAGACTCACGCAGACACCCTTGTACTAAAGTGCAAGTAACCCTTTGCTAGCCCATGCAGACACTCTTGTACTAAAGTGCAAGTAAACCTACACTAGACTGACGCAGACACCCTTGTACTAAAGTGCAAGTAAACCAATGCTAGACGCTCGCAGACACCCTTGTAGTAAAGTACAAGTAAACCTACGCTAAACTCACCCAGACACCCTTGTGCTAAAGTGCAAGTAAACCTACGCTGGACTCACGCAGACCATCTTGTACTAAAGTGTAAATAAACCTGTGCTAGATTAATGCAGACACCCTTGTACTGATGTCAAGTAAACCTATACTAGATTCACGCAGACATCCTTGCACCAAATGCTAGTACATCTAAACTAGACTCACATGACTCCCTTGCACTAAAGTGCAAGTAAACCTATGCTAGGCTCATGCAGACACCCTTGTACTAAAGTGCAAGTAAACCTACGCTAGACTCATGCAAACACCCTTGCACTAAAGTGCAAGTAAACCTACACTAGACTCACGCAGACGCCCTTGTACTAAAGTGCAAGTAAACCTATGCTAGGCTCACACAGACACCCTTGCACTAAAGTGCAAGTAAACCTACGCTAGACCCACGCAGACACTCTTGTACTAAAGTGCAAGTAAACCTACGCTAGACCCACGCAGACACCCTTGTACTAAAGTGCAAGTAAACCTAAGCTAGACCCACGCAGACACTCTTGTACTAAAGTGCAAGTAAACCTACGCTAGACCCACACAGACACCCTTGCACTAAAGTGCAAGTAAACCTATGCTAGACTCATGCACAATCATGCACTGAAGTGCAAGTAAACCTACACTAGACTGACGCAGACACCCTTGTACTAAAGTGCAAGTAAACCAGTGCTAGACCCACGCAGACACCCTTGTACTAAAGTGCAAGTAAACCTACGCTAGACTCACACAGACACCCTTGCACTAAAGTGCAAGAAAACCTATGCTAGACCCACGCAGACACCCTTGTACTAAAGTGCAAGTAAACCTACGCTAGACTGACGCACGCACCCTTGTACTAAAGTGCAAGTAAACCTATGCTACACTCACGCAGACGCCCTTGTACTAAAGTGCAAGTAAACCTACACTAGACTGACGCACACACCCTTGCACTAAAGTGCAAGTAAACCTATCCTAGACTCACGCAGACACCCTTGTACTAAAGTGCAAGTAACCCTACGCTAGCCCATGCAGACACTCTTGTACTAAAGTGCAAGTAAACCTACACTAGACTGACGCAGACACCCTTGTACTAAAGTGCAAGTAAACCAGTGCTAGACCCACGCAGACACCGTTGTACTAAAGTGCAAGTAAACCTACGCTAGACTCACACAGACACCCTTGCACTAAAGTGCAAGTAAACCTATGCTAGACCCACGCAGACACCCTTGTACTAAAGTGCAAGTAAACCTACGCTAGACTGACGCACGCACCCTTGTACTAAAGTGCAAGTAAACCTATGCTACACTCACGCAGACACCCTTGTACTAAAGTGCAAGTAAACCTACACTAGACTGACGCACACACCCTTGTACTAAAGTGCAAGTAAACCTATCCTAGACTCACGCAGACACCCTTGTACTAAAGTGCAAGTAACCCTATGCTAGCCCATGCAGACACTCTTGTACTAAAGTGCAAGTAAACCTACACTAGACTGACGCAGACACCCTTGTACTAAAGTGCAAGTAAACCAATGCTAGACGCTCGCAGACACCCTTGTAGTAAAGTACAAGTAAACCTACGCTAAACTCACCCAGACACCCTTGTGCTAAAGTGCAAGTAAACCTACGCTGGACTCACGCAGACCATCTTGTACTAAAGTGTAAATAAACCTGTGCTAGATTAATGCAGACACCCTTGTACTGATGTCAAGTAAACCTATACTAGATTCACGCAGACATCCTTGCACCAAATGCTAGTACATCTAAACTAGACTCACATGACTCCCTTGCACTAAAGTGCAAGTAAACCTATGCTAGGCTCATGCAGACACCCTTGTACTAAAGTGCAAGTAAACCTACGCTAGACTCATGCAAACACCCTTGCACTAAAGTGCAAGTAAACCTACACTAGACTCACGCAGACGCCCTTGTACTAAAGTGCAAGTAAACCTATGCTAGGCTCACACAGACACCCTTGCACTAAAGTGCAAGTAAACCTACGCTAGACCCACGCAGACACTCTTGTACTAAAGTGCAAGTAAACCTACGCTAGACCCACGCAGACACCCTTGTACTAAAGTGCAAGTAAACCTACGCTAGACCCACGCAGACACTCTTGTACTAAAGTGCAAGTAAACCTACGCTAGACCCACACAGACACCCTTGCACTAAAGTGCAAGTAAACCTATGCTAGACTCATGCACAATCATGCACTGAAGTGCAAGTAAACCTACACTAGACTCATGGAGCCGCCTTTGTACTAAAGTGTAAACAAACCTATGCTAGACTGATACAGACACCCTTGTACTAAAATGCAAGTAAACCTATGCTAGACTCATGCAGACACCCTTACACCAAAGTGTAAGTGAACCTATGCTAGACTGACGCAGCAGCCTTACACTAAAGTGCAAATAAACCTGTGTTAGACTCATGCAGACACCCTTGTACTAAAGTGCAAGTAAACCTATGCTATACTCATGCAGCAGCCTTGCACTAAAGTGCACGCAAACCTATGTTAGACTCATGCAGCAGCATTGCACTGAAGTGCAAGTAAACCTATGCTAGGCTCACGCAGCAGCCTTGCACTAAAATGCAAGTAAACTTGTGCTAGACTCATGCAGCAGCATTGCACTGAAGTGCAAGTCAACTTATGCTAGGCTCACGCACCAGCCTTGCACTGAAGTGCAAGTCAACTTATGCTAGGCTCACGCAGCAGCCTTGCACTAAAGTGCAAGTAAACTTGTGCTAGACTCATGCAGCAGCCTTGCACTAAAGTGCACGTAAACGTACGCTAGACTCACGCTGCAGCATTGCACTGAAGTGCAAGTAAACCTATGCTAGGCTCACGCAGCAGCCTTGCACTAAAGTGCAAATAGACTTGTGTTAGACTAATGCAGACACCCTTGTACTAAAGTGCAAGTAAACCTGTGCTAGACTCATGCAGCAGCCTTGCACTAAAGTGCATGTAAACATACGCTAGACTCACGCAGCAGCATTGCACTGAAGTGCAAGTAATCCTATGCTAGGCTCACGCAGCAGCCTTGCACTGAAGTGCAAGTCAACGTATGCTAGATTCATGCATGTAGCCTTGTACTAGAGTGCAAGGGAGTGTGCATGGCCCAAAGCTGCCTAAGAGGGCAGGAAGCGAGAGAAAGAGAATCATCTCTTAGCAGACATGGTGCTATTCTACCCTCTTCCTTTGACGCAGTGCAGCACAGTAACTTTGCTTGCTCTATTGTGTTGCAGACTTGTGTGCTCAGCTGAGAGGCTAAAAATCTCAGAGCAGAGTTTCAGTGGGTCTAGTGGGCTTGAGATGTTGAGTCGACTGACCAGCAAAAATAGAGGACGCTCATTCTCCTACCTTGCCGCTAGGTCCTGGAACGACCTTCCATGGCTTCCATGGACAATAGCCTGCCGGAACAGGTGGCGGATGGAAAAGTCCTCCACACAGCACCAAGAGACAGAACTCTAGAAATCCTAGAATGGGTACGTGGATGATAAGGGGTAGCTAGGACTGTTGGGCAGAGACCATGGGCCATGTTTTGTATGAGCCCTCCTAAATCAGAACCAATCTTCCTTCTGATCAAATACGTGGTGGCCCCGAACCTTGGTCCGCTTCCCTGTTCAGTTGATAAAGCCAAAAATATAGGGGGTCCTCTTTGATTAAAAAAATATAATTTGCAGACCATATAAATCAGGTCACCTGATCTTGCTTCGTCCTATTGCGGATCTGGAGGAACATTTCTCCATTCAATCAATCAATCAGTATTTGTAGAGCGCGGCTACTCACCTGTGAGGGTCTCAAGGCACTGGGGGGAGAGGAGGTGCCTCATCCGAAGAGCCACATTCTGAGGTTCTTTCTGAAGATGGTGAGCGACGGGCTTTGTCTGAGGTGCAGGGGGAGGTTGTTCCATCTCTTCGCTGCAGTGTAGGTGAAGGATCGTCCTCCGGCAGTAGTTTTTTGATGTTCCTGGTTGAGGTGCCGGTGTAGAGGGCATTAGCATAGTCAAGTTTGCTAGTGACTAAGGCGTGGGTGACTGTCCTGTGACAGTCTACTGAGATCCATCTGAAGATCTTCCGAAGTTTGCGGAGTGTGTGCCAGCAGGCGGAGGCGTCAGAGTTTACCTGGCAGGTCATGGATAGGGAGGAGTCAAGGATGATTCCTAAGTTCCGGGCGTGCTCAGTCAGTGCAGGGGGGGCGCTGAGGGATGTGGGCCACCAGTCCCAAGCTGAGGTGGCGTTTCCGAAGATGATGAGCTCAGTCTTGTCGGAGTTGAGCTTGAGGCAGCTTTTTCTCATCCAGGTGGTGACAGCTTCCATTCCTGAGTGGAAATTCCTTTTGGCCGTGTTCGGGTGTTTGGTGAGGGAAATGATGAGTTGTGTGTCATCGGCATATGACACGATGTTCATACCGTGGCTTCTGACGAGGGCAGTGAGAGGGGTCATGTATACGTTGAACAGTGTGGGGTTCAGTGAGGATCCTTGGGGGACTCCGCAGTTGACTCCTGAGGGTCTGGAAGTGTAGGGCAGGAGTATGACCCCCTGTGTCCTCCCGGAGAGGAAGGAGTGGATCCGTTCCACGGTTCTTCCACGGATTCCTATGTCGTGGAGTCTGGTGCACAGAGTGCTGTGGGGGACCGTGTCGAATAGTTCTGAGAGGTCGAGGAGTATTAGCGCTGCGGTGTGGTCACGGTCTAGGAGTAATCTGATGTCGTCAGTGGCTGCTAGGAGGGCTGTCTCTGTGCTGTGGTTGCTGCGGAAGCCGGAATGGGAGCTGTACAGGGAGTTGTTGGCCTCGATACCGCTGGACTTCCAAAATTCTGTCATGATTGCTTTAGTTATCACTGGGATGGACCATTGCACTTGGTTAATCCACATCTGTTAATTAAACTCCAGATTCTCCAGAACTCTGCAGCCTCACTAATTTTGAAAAATCCTAAATCCAATCCTGTTTCCAAATCCCTTGTCAACCTTCATTGGCTTCCAATTTGTGATCGGGACCACTTTCAAACCCTTTGCATGGCACATAAAGCCCTGTATAATGCTGGCCCGGAATATTTAAAAAAATCTTCCAAAGGTACTCCCCGAAGGATATACTTCGCTCTTCTGCACCCAAAATGGCGGTCATCCCCAGATTTAATAAGGGCTGGTGCGGGCGGTAGAAGTTTCTCCTTTTCTACATGTGAAGAATGGAATTATCTGCCCTTCCTCTCGCATTAGACTCTGTTGTTAGGTTTGTTGCTGACGCTAGCACCAAGACGCCTTTGGGCATTTGCGCGCTTTATATCTCACTCACTCACTGAATGATGTACCATCCTGATTCCTGGGGGCAGGAGGAGTGGGGGGGTCAGAATCCTGAATCCTTTACCCTTGATGGTTCTGGAGTGCTTTGAGGAGCTCCAATCTCTTCCACCCACTGCAGAAGGATCCTTATCGATTAAATTATCGAAAGCCATTCGCTACGCCCGTTACCAGTATGTCTAGTAGTACTCCTGCAGTACTGCTTCACGCACTCATAAGTACTACTCACAAAGATACAGGTGCAGGTCCACACCAGTAGGAGTCATGCATCCTGTGTGAAGTTTCTACATTAAAAGTGCCTAGAAGCACACACTCTCGGATCTATGTTTTAGATGCAAATGTGAGTGTGGCAAGGGGGGGTGGAAAATCAAATGGGGATACTGGGAGAGATGTGCAAATACAAAAACACACCCACAAAAGGGTAAAACTGTTGTAATCCATAAAAGTTACTGCCACGTTTGCTCAAGTCCCACTGAAGCCCAAGGAGGCTGATACCTAGTCCAGCCCTGCCCTGAAGCAAGTCACACACCATATGTGGCCAGGAACCGGAAGGAGATCAATGGAGACAGGAAATAACACTGCCAGCACCAGGGGAAACACCCAACTAATCTACTGTTTACCTTCACATGCTGCAGACATCCATACAAAGCATATTCTACAAATGTTTAAACAAAGTATATTGTAAACATGTAAAAAGATAGAAAATAAAACGAAAAATGTCAACATTGCAGAAATCCATACAAATCACACTTTAAATATGTAAACCATTAAAATGCAAAATGTCAAATGAATGTACACATTGCAGACACCCATACAAAACACATTGTTAAAATGTTAATTTTTGAAATGCACAGCCATTTTTTATTAATTAAAAAATACACATGGCACATCTGACGTCACTCACATATACATGGATAAACACGTATAGACAAATTACATGTCCCAAAAACATCCTAGGATGACACCCAACTCAACTGATACACATGAAAATAGCATGCATTTTCACATGACTCGGGAAACAGCATTCACATTACGGCCCGTAGCACGCATGCCGTTACATCGCAAACGTTATAACGAACGCATCTTTAACACGCATTCCTTTACCATGCATATCGTTACAACTACATTCCTTAGGGAAAGAGTCGCTGGACATCGAAGTCCAACTCGTTCCCTACTGATGTGCAGACTAGAGTTGGAATAGTAAATTATTCCAGGAGCGGGTCCTCCGCAATGGCAAAGCAGTGTCACTCCCCTGGCTAATAGTTTAAGATTGTTTTATTTTTCAGCTTCTGGCTCAGCCAGCATGAAGCGAGGGGTGTGGCTGGGCCAAGGGAGGGGGGAGGAGGCGAGGAGTGACTGTACTAAGTGCGTAGGTCAGTTTGGCTGGCCATCTTCGGCTAGCACAACTGACATTGGCGCTTAGGCTTCTCAAACCCAGCTGTGTTACACAGCAGGGTTGGAGAAACTGCATAGGCTCCGATACAGCATCTGAGCGGCAGGACAAGCCACTTAGACCAAACCTGGCGCTGCACTCATGCTAAGTTTAGTATGAGAGCAGCACCAGGATTGCATGGAGAGCCTGTGCTGATGTCCCAGGAACTGCTGAGACACCAGCGCCAGCACGAGCACGAAGCACGAGCCAAACGACGGTGGCAGGAACAGGCAAGTTTTTTTTTATTTATTTTTTTATATATTTTCTCCCACTCCACCTTCTCCTTTCCCCCTTCTGCCCCCCACTTGAGTTTTGTGGCAGCCCCCACTGATAATACCTCTCCAAAGTCAAACGCTTTCCCTAAGGCATGTGTGTGGTAAAAGAATACGTGGTAAAGACGCATTCGTTGCAATGTCCACAATGTGACAGAATGCGTGGTAAAGTCATGCATTGTTCTGACTTACAACAGAAATGGAAACATATAAAAACAGTCAAAACACCAATAATCTCACACTAAAAATTACATTTTCCATCCCCTCCACGCTCCATGCATCAATCCCCATCAGTTGTGTTCTGAGAATTACGCAGCACATGTGTGACCAGGCACCTACATGTGTTAGCAGCTCATTTGTAACAGAAAACCAGGGGGTCACGGCACCTGTTAGTGGTGTGCTGCACGTCTAGGGTGCCTCCATGACTTCAGTCGCATAGGGCCTCATTTGCAGGAATCCATGCGTCAGCTTTCTTGCGCTGCACTGCGCCCCCCTAACAAAGCCGTGGTATTGCTGTATTTACAGTTCAGAGCTCCATGGCACACGTTTACCACAGATGTGTCAGAATTTCTGACGCATCTGTGGAGCTAAAATGACGCATTGCTTGACTAGCATCAAAAAGTGATGCTAGTCAAACAATGCATGGAAGCCCCCATTCTAAAAGGTCTTGCGTCACTTTAATACCTGTGTAATAAAGTGAATCCACACCAGATGAAGATATGTGGTAGGAGGTATTTATTACAGCCTCAACCAACAGCCAGCATATCAACTGTCATGCAGAGAACCCTCATCACAGAACCTCAGAACAAGCTGGTTCCATGCCCAGTGTTCTGGCATGGAGCCATGTTACATCATTACAACCTGCTCTGAGCAGGCGTTAAATTCTTGACGCAGTGAAGGCACAGAACCACGCAGTGAAATCTTGTAGCGTGGCTTCTAATGGGGCAATGCCCATGTTGCATCCATTATATCTGGTGCAGGTATAATGTGAGGCAAAGCTTTACAAACTGGTGCAGTGGTACCAAGGCTGCAGTTTGTAAATTAGGTGCACTGCAGGGGAGGTTATCACCCAGAAGGACCCTGAGTGCCACAAACGCTAGCAGGATCTCTAGAGCTGGGCCTCAGTACATAGGGCATCATTGGACTGCAGCCCGACCCACACATCAAGCACCGCCATCAGAAATTAGTGCAGAGGAGGTTCCTGTAGACAACCTATCCAGTTCTCCATCACCAACTAGCAGCACACCAGCAGCAGCTCTACAGTATGTAATGTGTAGATGGACTGAAGCCCATAACCGTAGCTTGCATGACTTGTCACGCCAGGTGCTATTCAGTTCAGTTACACTTGTCAATCAATCAATCAATCAATCAATCACATTTATAAAGCGCGCTACTCACCCATAAGGGTCTCAAGGCGCTGGGGGGAGGGGGTCAGTGCTCGAAGAGCCAGGTCTTGAGCTGCCTTCTGAAGGGGAGGTGTTCGGGTATGGCGCGAAGGTGACTGGGCAGGGAGTTCCAGGTCTTCGCTGCCAGAAAAGAGAAGGATTTTCCTCCGGCGGTGGTTTTGCGGATGCGGGGAACGGCTGCCAAGGCCTGACCGGTGGAGCGCAGAGTGCGCGGAGGAGTGTAGAAGGAGACGCAGGAGTTGATGAGTTTGGGTCCGAGGTTGTAGAGGGCTTTGTGTGCGTGGGTGAGGAGTCTGAAGGTGATCCTCTTGTTGACCGGGAGCCAATGGAGTTTTCTCAGGTGTCCGGAGATGTGGTGGTGGCGAGGTATGTCCAGGATGAGTCGTGCTGCGGCGTTCTGGATCCGTTGAAGTTTCCTCTGCAGCTTGGTGGTGATGACGGCGTACAGAGTGTTCCCGTAGTCCAGGCGGCTGGTGACGAGGGCGTGGGTGACGGTCTTCCTGGTGTCGATGGGGATCCAGCGGAAGATCTTGCGGAGCATGCGGAGGGTGTTGAAGCACGCTGAGGTCACCGAGTTGACCTGTCTGGTCATCGAGAGGGAGGAGTCCAGGATGAAGCCGAGGTTGCGTGCGTGGTTGGTCGGTTGGGGGGTGCTGCCTAGGGCGGGGGGCCACCAGGAGTCTTCCCATGCGGAGGGGGTAGGGCCGAGGATGAGGACCTCAGTTTTATCTGTGTTCAGTTTCAGTCGGCTGTCTGTCATCCAGGTCGCTACTTCCTTCATGCCGTCGTGCAGTCTGGTCCTTGCTGATGTGGGGTTGTTGGTGAGGGATAAGATGAGCTGGGTGTCGTCGGCGTAGGATATGATGTCGAGTCCGTGTGTGCGTGCGATGTTTGCCAGGGGGGTCATGTAGACGTTGAATAGGGTGGGGCTGAGGGAGGATCCTTGGGGTACGCCGCAGATGATCTCCGTGGCTGCGGATCTGAAGGGGGGGAGGCGGACTCTCTGGGTTCTTCCGGAGAGGAAGGAGATGACCCATTTCCAGGGCCTTGCCTCTGATGCCGGCGCTGCAGAGGCGGTCTATCAGGGTGCGGTGGCAGACCGTGTCGAAGGCTGCAGAGAGATCCAGGAGAATGAGGGCCACGGTTTCACCCTTGTCGGTCAGGGCTCGGATGTCGTCCGTGGCTGCGATGAGGGCGGTTTCGGTGCTGTGGTTGGCCCTGAATCCGAACTGAGTGGAGTCGAGGGAGTCGGAGGTTTCCAGGGCGGCGGTGAGTTGAGCGTTGACGATTTTCTCAATCACTTTGGCGGGGAACGGAAGGAGGGAGATAGGCCGGAAGTTTTTGAGTTCGGTGGGGTCTGCTGTAGGTTTCTTTAAGAGGGCGTTGAGTTCTGCGTGTTTCCAGCTTTCAGGGAAGGTAGCGGTGGTGAGGGAGGCGTTGATGTCATGTCTGTACTGCCACGAACCCAGGGTGTAATGCATAAAGTCGCGAAATAACCAAGTAGTTACCACAGGGTGGAGGCTCTGGGAGACACCATAGCCAGACAGTGTGACCACTGCGAGGTGTCATTTGGAGCATTCAGAGCAAGTCTTCCCTAATACATTCCACTAGGTCATGGCCACAGACAACCGTGAATGTCACTGACCAGTGGCTATGACTCCCTTAGAGCAGGGGTCTCAGGTTCTGTAAAAGTGGCTGTGAACCCTGCCATGCCCGTTGATTGTGTGTCGGGAAACAACTGAGAGCACACCGGCAGGAAGTGGTGATACCGCTAGAGATCACCTTATCTATTGTTACAATGGCAGCTGATACAGTGAGCATATGGTTCTTGGACCTAGGCAGCCCATGTGCTGGTGATCCTCCAGTGTTACAGAGCTGTTCTAGTAGGGTTGGCTTGTCATATACCCCTGGTAGGCCTCCGGGGCAGGGCAAGACCTTTGTCAGGTTTGGCCCTAGATGAAGACAGTCCCAGACACGATTTGCATGTGCTCTCCCACCTGCCAGGCCAGCAGGAAAACGGGGTAAATCTGACAGCTCCCCTGGTTCCCTTGCCTGACGCTGGCACTCCCTTTGACATTGTTGCACCCTTGGATCCCACAACAGTCTTGGTGGACCAAGCTACACTGTAGCCAGAGGCCATCCATCTGAGGCTGCAGTGGCCAGGGCACTGATGGGGATTTCTACCCACGTGGGGTTCCCCAAGAAATTAGTATCTGACAGAGGCACTAAATTCATGCGAGTGTACATAAAGTCCAGGTGGGATGAGTGTGGGGTAGCCTACAAGTTCTCCACACCCTACCACACTCAAACCATCCAGGGGTTCCACAACACCTTGAGGGCCTGAGCCCATGAGGCGAAAGTGGGATATGCTCTTGCCCTGCCTGTTTTTCACCTACAGGGAGGTACCTGGTTGGGGTTGGGTTTAGCCCTTTGCGCTTCTCTAATGGCACCCTGTTAGGACACCTCTCAACATTGTGAGAGAGGAGTGGGAGACATTTTCCAGGGAACCTCAGGATGTAGTCAGCTACATGCTGGCTCTCCATAACCAGATGCAGCATTCTGGAAGAAGTGTAAAAACAATTGTGAAGCCAGTCAAGAAGTGAAGAAACTCTGGTGCAATCAGAAGGCCACTCTGGTGGATTTTTAACCTGGCCAGAATATGTGGATCATGTAGCCTACCTAGCCCAGAGCTCGCCAAGATCAGTGGACAGGCCCATGTGAGGTGAAGGAGCAGAAGAGAGATGACACCTACCTGGTGGATCTCAGGACCTCTAGACACGCCTTAAGGGTGCTTCACATAAATTTCCTCAAACCAAACTTTGAGAGGTCTGAAATCACCATGGTCTTGATGACAGATAGAAGAGAAGAGTGAGCCTCTTGCTGACCTCCTGCCTACTGAGTACCACAATGGGTCAGTATAGGGTGAATCCTCTTCCCTATCAGGCCCCTAGAACAGCAGAATGACTGTCACCACTTACTGGAGCAGTTTTCCTCTCTGTTCTCCCTCACCCCTGGCCTCACAAATTTGTGTACCCATGACACTGATACCGGGGGTAGTATGCCAGTCAAAAACAAAATGTACATGTTGTCGGATAAGGTGAGGGCCAGTATCAAGGAGAAGGTCTCAAAGATGCTGGCACGAGGGGTGACTGAGCCCTCCAGCAGTCCCTGGTCCCGCCCAGCTATGCTGGCTCACAAGACTGCCCCACCGTCCACCAACCCAGAACTGTGTGGACAATAAGGGACTCAATTCAGTCACCAAGACTTGGGCACTGCCAAGTTCATGAGTACCTTTGACCTCACATCAGGGTACTGACAGGTTGCTCTGATGGAGGAGAGCAAAAGTGAGGTCAGCATTCTCAACCTCAGAGGGCCCCTTCCAGTTCAGGGCGATGCAGCTTGGTTTAAAGAATGCCCCTGCCACCTTTCAAAGGTTGATGAACAGGGTCCTGTCTAGGAAGAAGGCATTCTCTGCCACCTACCTAGATGACATCGCTGTTGACAGCGCCAGCCGGGAGGATGACATGTTCCACCTCCAGGAGGTGCTTCAGGTCCTGCTGTAGACAGGCCTATCACGGCCAGTAAATGCTAGATCGGGCAGGGATCTATGTGTTATCTGGGCCACGTTGTGGGTGGGGCTAAAGTTGAGACTATCTTGGCCTGGCAACCCCCTGAACATCGGGCTCAAGTGAGGGCTTTCCTGGGCTTCACTGGATATTACAGGAGCTGTGTTGAGTGCTGTGGCACCATTGTTGCCCCCCGAACTGAGCTACCTTTGAGGAAGCAGCTCAGACAGGTGATCTGGACAGAGGCCTGCCAGAAAGCCTTCAACACCCTAAAAGGGGCCATGTGTACAGTAGCCATACTCAAGGCTCCTGACTTCTCCACGCAGCTAACGGTGCAAACGGACACTTCAGAGCATGGCAGAGGGTCAGTCTTAGCACAGTTAAATGAGGAGGGCCTAGACCCACCTGTAGCCTTCATTATCAGGAGGTTACTCCAATGGGAACAGAGGTGGAGTGCCATCGAAAGAGAAGCTTTTGCTGTGGTCTGGGCACTGAAGAAGTTGATAACACACCTGTTTGGGACTCAGTTCCTGGTTTAGACAGACCACAGGCCCCTCAGATGGCTCATGCAGATGAGGGGTGAAAATCCCAAACTGTTGAGGTGGTCCATCTCCCTACAGGGAACGGACTTTACGGAGAAATACCACCCTGCGTATGCTCACTCCAGGTTCTTCCACCTTAGTCATGAGAACATTGAAGTTGGGTAGTTCTCCCCACTTTCAGCTGGTGGGGGGGCATGTGTTAGACCTGTCAGCCTCAGGGTGGTCTTGCCCCAAATAATTTGCTTTACTCCTCCATTTTTTGCTGATCTCATTTTTGTTGGCCTTAAGACTGTGCATTTTACTGCTGCTGACCAGTGCCAAAGTGCGTGTGCTCTCACCTCTTAACGTGGTCAAATTGGCTTAGACCCAATTGGTGTGAGGAGAGGCCTCTTTTTGACATGGTTAGCCCCCACTTCTTGCCTCATGTATGATGTAGCCGAGAAATTGTAGTGCTTAGGGCCCCTGATAACCAGATTCCCTGGGCCTGAACGCTTTCCCTAAAACTGTTATGATGCATTGGCACAATTAGAGACACCTTTAGCTACCACTATAAGTCCCTAGTAAATGGTACGTAGGTACCCAGGGCATGGGGTACTAAGGGTAGGCTCCTAAGGGCACCAGCACTGATTGTGCCACCCTCTAGGGCCATGCATTCGAGTACACCCAGCATTGCCATTGCAGGCTGAGTGCCCTGATGCAAACCTAAAACACAAACTCGACATGGCACACTGCCTGTGTTCCCTGTTCACCATACACTGCATGCACTATGGATAAGACTCCCCTCTAGAAGGCCTTCCAACTCTAAGGCATGGTGCACCATATTATATGTGAGGGCCTAGCTGCATGAGCAATATGCCCCACTGTGTCCTTGCCAAACCTGGGACATAGTGAGTGAACAGAGCAGCCATTTTAATACATGTGCTGGACACCGGTCAACACGAGTTTCCCAGCTACATGGTGGCCACTCTGACCCAGGGGTCGCCTTAGAGGTGCCCCTCTGTAAAAGCTAACTATCCTGGTTAGCTTGCTGACTGGTTCAAGCCAGCTTGCCACCTCCAGACAGCCAATCTACAACCTTGGGGCGCCTATGCCAGAGATCAAGAAAAATAGAAACAGAACAGAAAAACAGCCCACCCGGGGCTGAAAAGGGACCAGGAGGAAGCCCCAGTTGAGGGACATCAGAAGCAGCCTGGACCTCCTGCCAGAGTGCCCCTGTTGTCCTGTAAGCGACCCGTGAACCA
Source organism: Pleurodeles waltl (assembly GCF_031143425.1). Lineage (NCBI taxonomy): Eukaryota > Metazoa > Chordata > Amphibia > Caudata > Salamandridae > Pleurodeles > Pleurodeles waltl. Next base: position 7,349,055 of record NC_090436.1, read on the forward strand.
ACTTACCTCCTGCTCCTGAGGGGACAGCATCTGGCTCACTGATTCGCTCTGCACCGGGCCGCCCAGTGCCCTGAACAAAGAACTTGCTGTGGCCTAAGGGTCCCCCACCCCTTGCAACCTCGACACTCCAAGGGGACCCAAAGGATTCACAGTTAAACCTACCTGTGCAGTGCTTTTCCAAGTGGTCCCCGCAATGCCCCTGCACCAGCTCCAGAGACCTTCTCCCGCTGCTCCCGCCGGAACTGGGAGCCATCCAAACTTCTACAGTGTGCCCACCGACGACCTCGACCAACCTACAAAAGAAGAATGTGGTAAACCAACTGAACAATTTTATATGGATTTTTTAAGGTGATCCTCTATTGATTCCTATGGTGCGTAATTACGCACAAAAGACTATTTTCATTAAAATTCAAAAATTCATATCTCGAAAAGTACTTACCCAAATCTGATGATCTTGCCCTTAAAATATATATAAAGATGTGAAGTAGTTTTATAAATTGAACTCTTCCTTTGAGTGTGTGAGTTGCAAGATTGACAATGTGAGTACAACAAATGGTTTGCACTTCCCCAGGACTGGCCTAACTGCTCGACCAAGTTACCTTAAAAATATGAGCATTAGGTGGTCTAATTCTTACCCCTGTAAACTAACCTGTGTTTTCCTGGACCCCTGCACAGGGCGCCTCGCTTTGCACACTACATAGAGAGCCAACCTCCTACAACTGGCACATTTAATTTACTTGTACGTCCTTAGGAGAGTACACTGCATGTACCCTGGGCCTGTAAATTAAATGCTACTAGTGGACCTGCAGCACGTCTTGTGTTACGCACTGGAGTAGCCCTTTAAGCGTATTTCATGACAGTGCAGCCTTTGTGGGCATTTTGAACTGCCCTTATGATATGGAAACATATTGGGGCATATTTAAGGGCCCCTAGCACCACCGGAGCGAGCGTCACTTTTCGTGACGCTTTGGTGGCACTAAGCACTGCTCCACATTTACAAGGAGGTATAACGCCACTTTTTTGTGGCGTTATGCCTCCTTGTAAATATGGGCCCCTTCAACGCAGGGGCGTGCATACGGTGTTGCTGTGGGCGTTCCACCTCAACACCCATTGCTTTGGACGCTGCCTCAGATTTACAAGTTGTTGTAAACCTGAGGCAGCGCCAAAAACTGCCATGGCAAAACGAGGAGGAACACTTTTATTCCTCCTCATTGTTCGTTTTTCTATGTGGGCAGCATTCTGCAGCACACAGAGAAGAAGCAAAATGCCATGGACGATCGTTTACGTGCAGGAAGGTGTCCACTGCTGCACATAAACAATCTTTAATGGTTTCCCCACCCGACTAACATCATTTTCCCAGACGCTAGCCCACCCTTTGCGCAGGCTTGCCGGATTCCCTAAATTAGGCGCCCGGCTGGTGTTCTGAAATGACGCAAGCTGGCGCTATACTTTTGAGGCAAAAATCCGGACTTTTGGGCTAAACTTAGAAGGCTGGGTGTGGGAGGGTGAAGGCTAAGAAGTTTACCCTCGTGAATCGGCCCGGAGACTGTAGAAGAGAGCGGAAGAAGGCATCAACAGCTGTATGTTCTGATGTACCTGCACAGGTGTGGGTGGGGCAGGCAGCCTGACACTGACATATGTGAGTGGTACACCGAGGTGGGATGGGGAGAGGTCTGTCTGCTGTGTGGACAAGGTGACATGAGTCGGGAGTTACTTGAAACAGAGGTGTTTTCATCCTACCTGGCCTAACAATGGAGATCCCTGGAGTATGGAGAGGGTACACTGATCGAAGGAGGCGAGGGAGAGGTGGGATCTGGGTCCTCTACCCAGGATCCTTTGCCACTCCCATCCTGGGAAACCTGTTCGCACCCAGCTCCTCTTATCCATCCATTTCACCTGGAGCTCCCTGCAGTGAGTCCCTCCAGCCTCACAGACTCACCCCGCAGTGCCCTCCTGCCACCTGGCAGCCTCTCTGCTCCACTGAGAGTGTGTGACGTCAGATCCTGTGACTCCCCCCTCTGCTCCCTCACATAGTGCCATCCTCAGTGATGCCCTCACCCACCGGTGCCCCCACCCCCAGTGCCCTTCTGCCACCTGTCAGCCTCCCTGCTACACAGAGGGTGTGTGACGTCAGATCCTGTGACTCCCCCCTCTGCTCCATCACATAGTGCCATCCTCAGTGATGCCCTCACCCACCGGTGCCCTCCTGCCACCTGCAAGCCTCCCCGCTCCACTGAGGGTGGGTGACGTCAGATCCTGTGACTGCCTCCCCTGCTCCATCACACAGTGCCATCCTCAGTGATGCCCTCACCCACAGGTGCCCTCACCCCCAGTGCCCTCCTGCCACCTGGCAGCCTCCCTGCTCCGCTGAGGGTGGGTGACGTCAGATCCTGTGACTCCCCCTCTGCTCCCTCACACAGTGCCATCCTCAGTGATGCCCTCACCCACCATGGTGGTCATAGCTGGTGTCTGGCTCAAGACATCTCAGAGTGGAAGGGCACGAGGCTGAGCCCTGGGGGAGGTCTGTGTTTCTGTGTTTCCACTTCTAAATATGTTCAGGTTTGTGTTTTTCCCCAGATGATGTCTGTTTTACTATTCTTCTTAAGCACTGAAATGAGACAAGGATCCACTTTGTAAGCATCTGATCCAAAGAGTGTCTCTCACCTGTGCCTCCAGGGGGATGAGGCTGGGCTTGGGAGGGTGAGGCTGGCACTGCCACCTGTGGGTCCAGGCGGGTGAGGCTGCGCGTGGGAGGGTGAGGCTGGCACTGCCACCTGTGGGTCCAGGGGGGTGAGGCTGGGTGTGGGAGGGTGAGGCTGGCACTGCCACCTGTGCCTCCAGGGGGGTGAGGCTGGGTGTGGGAGGGTGAGGCTGGCACTGCCACCTGTGGCTCCAGGCGGGTGAGGCTGCGCGTGGGAGGGTGAGGCTGGCACTGCCACCTGCGGCTCCAGGAGGGTGAGGCTGGGTGTGGGAGGGTGAGGCGGGTCCAGGGGGGTGAGGCTGGGTGTGGGAGGGTGAGGCTGGCACTGCCACCTGCGGGTCCAGGGGGGTGAGGCTGGGCGTGGAAGGGTGAGGCTGGCACTGCCACCTGTGGCTCCAGGGGGGTGAGGCTGGGTGTGGGAGGGTGAGGCTGGCACTGCCACCTGTGGCTCCAGGGGGGTGAGGCTGGGGTGGGAGGGTAAGGCTGGCACTGCCCCCTGTGGCTCCAGGGGGGTGAGGCTGGCACTGCCACTTGCAGCTAAGCAGGGATGAGGCTGGGTGTGGGAGGGTGAGGCTGGCACTGCCACCTGTGGCTCCAGGCGGGTGAGGCTGCGCGTGGGAGGGTGAGGCTGGCACTGCCACCTGTGGCTCCAGGGGGATGAGGCTGCGCGTGGGAGGGTGAGGCTGGCACTGCCACCTGTGGCTCCAGGAGGATGAGGCTGGGCGTGGGAGGGTAAGGCTGGCACTGCCACCTGCGGCTACACAGGGATGAGGCTGGGCGTGGAGGGTGAGGCTGGCACTGCCACATGTGGCTCCAGGAGGATGAGGCTGCGCGTGGGAGGGTGAGGCTGGCACTGCCACTTGCAGCTAAGCAGGGATGAGGCTGGGTGTGGGAGGGTGAGGCTGGCACTGCCACCTGCGGCTACGCAGGGATGAGGCTTGGTGGGAGAGGGTAAGGCTGGCACTGCCACCTGTGGCTACACAGGAATAAGGATGGGTGTGGGAGGGTAGGGCTGGCACTGCCACCTGCGGCTACACAGGGATGAGGCTGGGTGGGAGAGGGTAAGGCTGGTACAGCTCCGGGTGCCCTGAGCAGGAGCACACATGAGGACACTCCAAGTCCCAGGTGCCAGGTAACCAATGATGCAACTGCTGCTCGCACAGGTGTGCGCAGGATGGAAGCTGCAGGAGGGGTATAGGAGCTGTAGGGAGGGGGGCGGGGTGGGGCAGTATAGAAGCTGCGTGGGTTGCAATGACTGCTTGCCAGAGTTTGGAGTTTTTAACACATGACCTGCATCTTGGCCATTCCTTCAGGGACCTTTACTACAGCGGCTATTACTGCAGGAGTCTTGTTTTAAGTGGCTCTTCCCACGGGGGTATTCCACCAGGGGCCCTTGCTCCAAGGGCCCAGCCACAGAGTGCATCCCTACAGGGGCCCTTGCTAGGGGCTCAGCCACGGAATGCATCCCTACAGGGGACTCTGCTCCAAGGGCCCAGCCACAGAGTGCATCCCTACAGGGGACTTTGCTTCAGGTGCCCAGCCACAGAATGCATCCCTACAGGGGCCCTTGCTTCAGGGGCCCAGCCACAGAATGCATCCCTACAGGGGCCCTTGCTAGGGGCTCAGCCACGGAATGCATCCCTACAGGGGACTCTGCTTCAAGGGCCCAGCCACAGACTGCATCCTTATAGGGGTCCTTGCTTCAGGGGCCCAGCCACAGAATGCATCCCTACAGTGGACTCTGCTTCAAGGGCCCAGCCACAGAATGCATCCCTACAGGGGACTTTGCTTCAGGTGCCCAGCCACAGAATGCATCCCTACAGGGGCCCTTGCTTCAGGGGCCCAGCCACAGAATGCATCCCTACAGGGGACTTTGCTTCAGGTGCCCAGCCACAGAATGCATCCCTACAGGGGCCCTTGCTTCAGGGGCCCAGCCACAGAATGCATCCCTGCAGGGGCCCTTGCTTCAGGGGCCCAGCCACAGAATGCATCCCTACAGGGGACTCTGCTTCAGGGGCCCAGCCACAGAATGCATCCCTGCAGGGGCCCTTGCTTCAAGGGCCCAGCCACAGAATGCATCCCTACAGGGGCCCTTGCTCCAAGGGCCGAGCCACAGAATGCATCCACCAGGGGCCATTGCTTCAGGGGCCCAGCCACAGAATGCATCCCTACAGGGGCCCCTGCTTCAGGGGCCCAGCCACAGAATGCATCCCTACAGGGGCCCCTGCTTCAAGGGCCCAGCCACAGACTGCATCCCTTCAGGGCCCTTGCTTCAGGGGCCCAACCACAGAATGCATCCTTACAGGGGCCCCTGCTTCAAGGGCCCAGCCACAGAATGCATCCCTACAGGGGCCCCTGCTTCAAGGGCCCAGCCACAGACTGCATCCCTACAGGGCCCTTGCTTCAGGGGCCCAGCCACAGAATGCATCCCTGCAGGGGCTCTTGCTTCAGGGGCCCAGCCACAGAATGCATCCCTACAGGGGACTCTGCTTCAGGGGCTCAGCCACAGAATGCATCCCTGCAGGGGCCCTTGCTTCAAGGGCCCAGCCACAGAATGCATCCCTACAGGAGCCCTTGCTCCAAGGGCCCAGCCACAGAATGCATCCACCAGGGGCCATTGCTTCAGGGGCCCAGCCACAGAATGCATCCCTACAGGGGCCCCTGCTTCAGGGGCCCAGCCACAGAATGCATCCCTACAGGGGCCCCTGCTTCAAGGGCCCAGCCACAGACTGCATCCCTACAGGGCCCTTGCTTCAGGGGCCCAACCACAGAATGCATCCTTACAGGGGCCCCTGCTTCAAGGGCCCAGCCACAGAATGCATCCCTACAGGGGCCCCTGCTTCAAGGGCCCAGCCACAGACTGCATCCCTACAGGGCCCTTGCTTCAGGGGCCCAACCACAGAATGCATCCCTACAGGGGCCCCTGCTTCAAGGGCCCAGCCACAGACTGCATCCCTACAGGGCCCTTGCTTCAGGGGCCCAACCACAGAATGCATCCACCAGGGGCCCCTGATTCAGGGGCCCGGCCACAGAATGCATCCCTACAGGGGCCCTTGCTTCAGGGGCCCAGCCACAGAATGCATCCCTTCCGGGCTCCTGCTTCAGGGGCCCAGCCACAGAGTGCATCCCTACAGGGCCCTTGCTTCAAGGGCCCAGCCACAGAATGCATCCCTACAGGGGCCCCTGCTTCAAGGGCCCAGCCACAGAATGCATCCCTACAGGGGCCCCTGCTTCAAGGGCCCAGCCACAGAATGCATCCCTACAGGGTACTTTGCTTCAAGGGGCCAGCCGCAGAATGCATCCCTACAGGGCTCTTGCTTCAGGGGCCCAGCCACAGAATGCATCCCTTCAGGGGCCCCTGCTTCAGGGGCCCAGCCACAGAGTGCATCCCTACAGGGCCCTTGCTTCAGGGGCCAAGCTGCAGAATGCATCCCCACAGGGGCCCTTGCTTCAGGGGCCCAGCCACAGAGTGCATCCCTACAGGGCCCTTGCTTCAAGGGCCCAGCCACAGAATGCATCCCTACAGGGCCCTTGCTTCAGGGGCCAAGCTGCAGAATGCATCCCCACACGGGCCCTTGCTTCAGGGGCCCAGCCACAGAGTGAATCCCTACAGGGCCCTTGCTTCAGGGGCCCAGCCACAGAGTGCATCCCTACAGGGAACTTTCCTTCAAGGGCCCAGTCACGGACAGCATCCCTACAGGGGCCCTTGCTTCAAGGGCCCTCCTATAGGATTCCTTCCTGCCAGGAGCAGCAGTCATAGCTCACAGGTAATTTGTCACTCAGTGTAGCCACTTTGCAGCCTGTTTGAGGGGATTTTGGGGGCTAGCCTACTTATACAGGGGTGAACCATGCTGCTGGGAAAACTAGAGCTGAGGGGCCACTGCAATAGCAGATATCTCACATGCCATGTTGGGTAGGACCATTACACTCTTGAGCACTGTCATTCTCTGGGTGTGAGACGCACCCCTGCAGCTTGTTGTCACTAAATGGGAGGAAGAGTCTTACCTCTTCTAGCACAGTCTCACTCATATGGCGTGAGTATCCTCGTGAAGCATAATGTCGCACACTGGCTGCAGCATGGTGTCACTCATTAGGAGTGAGTGTCACCTGCTGCAGCATAATGTCACTCATTGGCTGTGTGACTCACCCGGTGGACCTCAGTGTCACTCATTTGGTGTTTAGTCTTCCCTCTGTGGAACACAGTTTCACTCACTGGGTGTGAGACCCACACTTGGAGCACAGTTGGCTTTGAGTCTCCCTCACTGGAGCACAATGCTTCTCATGGGGTTATAAAGCTCAGCCCTTCCAGCATAGTCTCACTCATTGGATATGAGAACTCTTCTTAAGCCACAGTGTCACTCATTTGGAGTGAGTGTCACCTACTGAAGCATAATGTCACTCTTTGGCTGTGTGACTCGTCCCGTGGACCACAGTGTCACTCATCTGGTGTTTAGGCTTCCCTCTGTGGAACACAGTTTCACTCACTGGGTGTGAGACCCACACTTGGAGCACAGTTGGCTTTGAGTCTCCCTCACTGGAGCACACTGCTTCTCATGGGGTTCTAAGGCTCAGCCCTTCCAGCATAGTCTCACTCATTGGATATGAGAACTCTTCCACGGCACGGTCTCATTCATTGGATATAAGAAGGCTTCTTAAGCCACAGTGTCACTCATTTGGTGTGAGTGTCACCTCCTGAAGCATAATGTCATGCACTGAGTATGTGACTCGCCCAGTAGAGCATCGTGTTACTCCTTTGGTGTGTAAGCTGCGTTTGTAATAACAGAAGGAATAACACATGAAATATGCTTGTGATAAGTGAGAAGGAGAAACACATGAAATGTGCATTTGTTAATTACTGAGCAGGAATGACACGTGAATGTGCGCTTGTAATAACTGATGACACGTGAATGTGCACTTGTTAGAAAAGATGACATGTGAAACGTGCGCTTGTGATAACTGAGCAGGAATGACACATGAAATGTGTGTTTGTAATAACTGATGATGACATGTGAAATGTTCGCTTGTGATAAGTGACCTGGAATGACACGTGAAATGTCATTTGTAAAAACTGATGACACGTTGTAGGGAAGTACCATCTTGCCTGGCATGTTACCAAATTTTTACTTGTGTGCCAGTTTGTTTTTGCCTGTCTCACTGGGATCCTCCTAGGCAGGACCCCAGTGCCCATAGTTTGTGGCCTGAATGTGTTCCATGTGTGGTGCCTAACTGTATCACTGAGGCTCTGCTAACCAGAACCTCAGTGCTTATGCTCTCTCTGCTTTTAAAACTGTCATTACAGGCTAGTGTCCATTTTTACCAATTCTGATTGGCACACTGGAACACCCTTAAATTCCCTAGTATATGGTACCTAGGTACCCAGGGTATTGGGGTTCCAGGAGATCCCTATGGGCCACCGCATTTCTTTTGCCACCCATAGGGAGCTCAGACAATTCTTACACAGGCCTGCCACTGCAGCCTGAGTGAAATAACGTCCACGTTATTTCACAGCCATTTACCACTGCACTTAAGTAACTTAGAAGTCACCTATATGTCTAACCCTCACTTAGTGAAGGTTAGGTGCAAAGTTACTAAGTGTGAGGGCACCCTGGCACTAGCCAAGGTGCCCCCACATAGCTCAGGGCAATTTCCCTGGTCTTTATGAGTGCAGGGACACCATTACACGTGTGCACTACATATAGGTCAATACCTATATGTAGCTTCACAATGGTAACTCTGCATATGGCCATGTAACATGTCTAAGATCATGTAATTGTCCCCCCATGCCAAATCTGGTATTAGGGTGCCAATCCCATGCATCCCCGGGGCTCCAGCATGGACCCCGAGTACTGCCAAACTAACTCTCTGGGGTTTTTCACTGCAGCTACCGCTGCTGCCAACCCACAGACAGGGTTCTGCTCTCCTGGGGTCTGGGCAGCCCAGTCCCAGGAAGGCAGAACAAAGGATTTCCTCTGAGAGAGGGTGTTACACCCTCTCCCTTTAGAAATAGGTGTTAATGGCCTGAGAGGAGTAGCCTCTCCTGGCCTCTGGGAATGCTTTGAAGGGCACAGATGGTGCCCTCCTTGCATAAACCAGTCTACATCGGTTGAGGAATCCCCCAGCCCCTGCTCTGGAGCGAAACTGGACAAAGGAAAGGGGAGTGACCACTCCCCTGTCCATCACCACCCCAGGGGTGGTGCCCAGAGCTCCTCCATCTTGAATGCAGAGGTGTGAGGGCACGATGGGGACCTCTGAGTGGCCAGTGCCAACAGGTGACGTCAGAGACCCCTCCTGATAGGTGTTTACCTGACTAGGTGGCCAATCCTCCTCTGAGGGCTATTTAGGGTCTCTCCTGTGGATTTCTCTTCAGATAACGAATGCAAGAGCTCATCAGAGTTCCTCCGCATCTCCATCTTCGACTTCTGCCAAGGATCGACCGCTGACTGCTCCAGGACGCCTGCAAAACCACAACAAAGTAGCAAGAAGACTACCAGCAACATTGTAGCGCCTAATCCTGCCGGCTTTCTCAACTGTTTCCTGGTGGTGCATGCTCTAAGGGCTGTCTGCCTTCACCCGGCACTGGAAGCCAAGAAGAAATCTCCTGTCGGTCGAAGGAATCTTCCCCCTGCTAACGCAGGCACCAAACATCTGTTTCACCGGTCCTCTGGGTCCCCTCTCATCTTGACGAGCGTGGTCCCTGGAACACAGGAGCTGGATCCAAGTGACCCCGACAGTCCAGTGGTCCATCTGTCCAAATTTGTTGGAGGTAAGTCCTTGTCTCCCGACGCCAGACAGTAATCCTGTGTACTGCATGAACTGCAGCTGCTAGGGCTTCTGTGCACTTTTGCAAGGAACCCTTTGTGCACAGCATAGCCCAGGTCCCCAGCACTCCGTCCTGAATTGCTCAACTCGCTGAGTTGACCACCGGCTTCGTGGGACCCTCCTTTGTAGTGTTGAGACGACCACTGTGCTCAGATTTCTTGAACCCCTGTTCAAGTGCTTCTGCGGGAGCTGCCTGCTTCTGCATGGGCTCTCTGTGTTGCTGAGCGTCCTCTCTGTCTCCTCCTCCAAGGGGCGACCTCCTGGTCCTTCCTGGGCCCAGGCAGCACCCATTTTCTTCAACTGCAACCTTTTTAGCTAGCAAGGCTTGTTTGTGGTCTTTCTGCGTGGAAACAACTCTGCATCCTCCAGCGCTTCGTGGGACATCTTCTGTGCAATGAAGTTCCTGGCATTTTCCATTGTTGCAGAATCTTCAGCTTCTTCCACCCGGAGGCAGCCATTTTGCACCTTTATCTGGGGTTTCCTGGGCTCCTGCCCCCCTGGACACTTGCGTGACTCTTGGACTTGGTCCCCTTCCTTTACAGGTCCTCACGTCCAGGAATCCATCTTCAGTGCTTTGCAGCCAGTTATTGTCCTTGCAGAATCTCCTATCTCGACTTTAGTGTGTTTCTGGGGAAGCAGGGTAACTTTACTCCTACTTTTCAGGGTCCTAGGGAGGGGTATCTTGGACACCCTTAGTGTTTTCTTACACTCCCAGCGACCCTCTACACACTACACTACGCCTGAGGTCCCTAAGTGGTTCACATTCCACTTTCTTAGTATGTGGTTTGTGTTGCCCCTAGGCCTATTGCATCCTATTGTATTCTACAGTGTTTGCACTTCTTTTCTAACTATTTACTTACCTGATTTTGGTTTGTGTGTATATTTTGTGTATTTTACTTACTTTCTAAGGGAGTATATCCTCTGAGATATTTTTGGCACATTACCACTGAAATAAAGTACCTTTATTTTCAGTAACACTGAGTATTGTGATTCTTATGATATAGTGCTATATGATATAAGTGGTATAGTAGGAGCTTTGCATGTCTCCTAGTTCAGCCTAAGATGCTCTGCTATAGCTACCTCTGTCAGCCTAAGCTGCTAGAACACTACTAATCTACTAGTAAGGGATAACTGGACCTGGCACAAGGTGTAAGTACCATCAGGTACCCACTATAAGCCAGGCCAGCCTCCTACATCGGTGGTGCAGCGGTGGGATAAGTACTTGTAACTGCTTTACCACTTTGTCATTGGTGCTTTTCATACGAAAAACATATACCAAATACTTCAAGATATTCACAGTTAACCTAAACAGTTTAACTTTCTTTCTTTAAATTTTCTAAAAAGTTTCTGAAAAGTTTTCAATATTTTTGAAAAGTTTGAAAAAGATTTTCTCTCTTCTTTAAAAGTTTCAAAAAACTTTTTTTCTCTGATCTAAACTCTTTCTAAACATGTCTGCAGTAGAACTTACTCCCACAGCTGTCCAGGCAACCTATGATAGTTTAAACTTTAAAAGTTTGAGGGGTCTCTGCATAGAAAGAGGTTTAAGCATTGGTAAGAACCCTACCAAAGATCTTCTCCTTAGCCTCCTCTTAGAAAGTGACCTGAACCAGTCTGGCCCATCCCAGGATCAGGAGGTAGAGGAGTGGGGTACCCAGCAAAACTCAGAGGAGTCCCCCGAGGATGCTCAGGAGGGTTCAACCAAAGACCTGCCAGCGAACAAGCCTCCTAGTGACACTGGTAGTGGGAGGGGGTCACACACTAGTAGGGCACCTTTCACTCCAAAAGACCAGGTTACCAGAGTCCAGCCAGTTAGAGACAGGTCCACTTCTGCCAATTCCCACATCTCCTCTGTGTCTCAGAATTCCTAAGCCTCCCACTCTTAGGAAAACACTATGGAAAGGGAACTCAGAAAGCTGAGGTTGGAAGAGGCCAGACGGAAGCTAAGACAGCAACAGTTGGCCTTAGACACGGAATCTCTAGATGTAGAGAGGGAAAGGCAGAGCTTGGGGTTAGTTCCCCATGGTGGCAACAGCAGTGTTTTTTTATAGCAATCCTGTAAGAGAACAAGATTCCAGAAACCTGCATAAGATAGTCCCCCCTTACAAAGAGGGGGATGACATTAACAAGTGGTTTACTGCACTTGAGAGGGCTTCTATGGTACAGTTGATCCCAAAGGTAGTAGGCTCCTATCTTGTGACTATCTTTCACTGGTTAGGGTAGGGATAGGCTCCTTACTGTCAGAGAAAGTAATGCTTATAATTACAAAGTTTTGAAAGATGCACTCTTGGATGGATTTGGCTTAACCACTGAACAATACAGGATAAAGTTGAGAGATACCAGAAAAGAGTCCTCTCAAGACTGGACAGACTTTGTAGACTGTTCAGTGAAGGCCTTAGAGGGTTGGTTACATGGCAGTAAGGTGACTGACTATGAACGCCTGTAAAATCTAATCCTGAGAGAGCATATTTTGAACAAGTGTGTTTCTGATTTGTTGCACCAGTACTTGGTAGACTCAGATCTGACCTTTCCCCAAGAATTGGGAAAGAAGGCAGACAAATGGGTCAGAACAAGAGTGAACAGAAAAGTTCATATAGGGGGTGACAAGGATGGCAAGAAGAAGGATGGTAAGTCTTCTGACAAGGGTGGGGACAAAGATAAAAAACATTCTGAGTCTTCATCAGGCCCACAAAAATCATCTGGGGGTGGTGAGTCCAAATCCTCTTCCCACAATTAAAAGAAGCCATGGTGTTATTTATGTAAAAGTAAAGGCCATTAGGCAAGTGATTCCACCTGCCCAAAGAAAAACACCAAGGCTCCCACTACCACAACCCCAACTGCGTCCTCTAGTGCCCCTAGTAATAGCAGTGGTGGTGGGAAGTCTACTACAAATAGGCAATCTAATGGTGTAGCTGGGCTCACCATTGGTAATGTAGTTGGGGTTGGTCTTGTTAGTGAGACCACAGATGCTGTTTTAGTCTCTGATGGTGGTATTGACTTTGCCACCTTGGTTGCTTGTCCCCTTAATATGGGTAAGTACATGCAACTGCCCCTAATAAATGGTGTTGAGGTTGAGGCCTACAGCGCTACAGGAGCCAGTGTCACTATGGTGATTGAGAAACTGGTTCACCCTGATCAACACCTACTTGGTCAGCAGTACCAAGTGACTGATGCTCATAACAACACTCTTAGCCACCCCATGGCTGTTGTGAATCTCAACTGAGGGGGGATACTGGTCCAAAGAAAGTTGTTGTAGCCACTGATTTACCTGTGTATTGCTTACTAGGCAATGATTTGGAGACATCAGCTTGGGCTGCAGTGAAGTTGGAGGCTCATACAGTAATGCTGGGCATTCCTGGGCATTTCTTTGCTTTGACAAGGGCTCAGGCCAAAAAGCAAAGAGAACAGGGAAACTTGGATCCTGGAACAATGGACCAAGTGCTCCCAAAAGCTAGGGGTAGCAAGGGTAAATCCTTGCCCACTATACCTCCCTCTCCAGAAGATTCCCCTTTTGAGGAAGAGGAATCCTCTCCCTGTGCAGAACCTACACCAGAGGAGCTGGCAGCAGACACTGCTGAGCTTTTGGGTGCAGGGGGCCTGCTAGGGAAGAGCTGAGTGTGGCACAGCAGACCTGTACCACACTAGAGGGTTTAAGACAGCAAGCTGTCAAACAGCAGAATGGGGATGTCACTGATAGGCATAAGGTGTATTGGCAAGACAACCTCTTGTACACAGAGGCAAGGGAACCAAAACCTGGAGCTGCCAGGAGATTGGTTATCCCTTTGCAGTATAGGGAGTTTCTTCTAACCTTGGCACATGACATTCCTTTGGCTAGGCATTTGGGCCAGAGTAAAACTCGGGACAGACTTGTTCTATTGTTTCACTGGCCTCATATGTCAGAGGACACTAAAGAGTTTTGTCGCTCTTGTGTGACCTGCCAAGCCAGGGGCAATGCTGGTGGCGCACCTAAGGCCTCCTTTATTCCATTCCCAGCGGTTGGGGTGCCCTTTGAAAGGGTAGGGTTGAAATAGTTGGCCCGCTTGACCCCCCAACAGCTTCAGGCAATAGATTCATCATTGTGGTAGTGGACCATGCCACTAGGTATCCTGAAGCAATTCCCCTAAGGACCACTACAGCTCCTGCAGTGGCAAAGGCCCTCCTGGGAATCTTTTCCAGGGTGGGCTTCCCTAAGGAAGTGGTCTCAGACAGAGGTAGTAACTTCATGTCTGCATACCTCAAAGCTATGCAGAATGAGTGTGGTGTAACTTTTAAGTTCACTACTCCTTATCATCCACAGACAAATGGTCTGGTTGAGAGGTTTAATAAACGTCTCAAAGGTATGATTATGGGACTCCCTGAAAACTCAGAAGGAGATGGGATGTCCTTTTGCCATACCTCCTTTTTGCTTACAGGGAGGTACCCCAAAAAGGAGTGGGCTTTAGCCCCTTTTGAACTCCTCTTTGGGCACCCTGTGAGAGGTCCCCTTGCACTTGTGAAGGAGGGTTGGGAACAACCTTTAAAAGCTCCAAAGCAAGACATTGTGGACTATGTACTTGGCCTAAGATCCAGAATGGCTGAGGTCATGAAAAAGGCCAGTAAAAACCTTCAGGCCAGCCAAGAGCTCCAAAAGCAATGGCATGACCAGAAGGCTGTCCTGACCCAGTACTGTAGGAGGCTGGTCTGGCTTGTAGTGGGTACCAGAGGTACTTACACCTTGTGCCAGGTCCATTTATCCCTTATTAGTGTAGAAGAGGTGTTTCTAGCAGCTTAGGCTGATAGAAGGTAGCTATGGCAAAGCAGCTTAGGCTGAACTAGGAGACATGTAAAGCTCCTACTATACCACTGGTGTCATATGCACAATATCATAAGAAAACACAATACACAGAAGTACTAAAAATAAAGGTACTTTATTTTTATGACAATATGCCAAAAGTATCTCAGTGAGTACCCTCAGTATGAGGATAAGATATATACACAAGATATATGAACACAAACCAAAATTCTGCAGGTAATAACAAGAAAAGTAATGCAAGCAGTGTAAAGTTACAATAGATTGCAATAGGAGCACATAGGTATAGGGGCAACACAAACCATATACTCCAAAAGTGGAATGCGAATCACGAATGGACCCCAAACCTATGTGAGCTTGTAGAGGGTCGCTGGGACTGTAAGAAAACAGTGAGGGTTAGAAGAATAGCCCACCCCAAGACCCTGAAAGGTAGGTGTAAAGTGCACCTGCTACCCCCAGAGAGCACAGAAGTCATGATAGGGGGATTCTGCAGGAAGAACAAACACCAGCAATGCAACAACAGTGGATTTCCGGACCTGAGTACCTGTACGACAAGGGAACCAAGTCCAATAGTCGCGACAGGAGCAGGAGCCCAGGAAATGCCAGCTGAGGGTACAAGGAAGCTGCCACCTGTTGGAAGAAGCTTAGAGTTCTGCAAGAAAGAAGAGGACTAGGAACTTCTCCTTTCGAGGATGTCCCACGTCGCGATGAAGCTTGCAGAGGTGTTCCCACGCAGAAAGACCGCAAACAAGCCTTGCTAGCTGCAAGGGTTGCACTAGAGGTTTTTGGGTGCTGCTGTAGCCCAGGAGGGACCAGAATGTCGCCACTTGGAGAAGGAGACAGAGGGGGCGCCCAGAAACTCAGGGATCCCTCACAAAAGCAGGCAGCACCTACAGGAGTACCTGAACAGGCACTTGGAAGAAGAGTGAACCGGAGTCCATGCGAAGTCACAAAAGGGAGTCCCACGATGCCGGAGGACAACTCAGAAGGTTTTGCAATGCAGGTTAGAGTGTCGGGGACCCAGGCTTGCCTATGCACGAAGGAAATCCTGGAAGAGTGCACAGGAGCCGGAGCAGCTGCAAATCACGCGGTACCCAGCAATGCAGTCTAGCGTGGGGAGGCAAGGACTTACCTCCACCAAACATGGACTGAAGAGTCACTGGACTATGGGAGTCACTTGGACAGAGTTGCTGAGTTCCAGGGACCACGCTCGTTGTGCTGAGAGGGGACCCAGAGGACCAGTGATGCAGTCTTTTGGTGCCTGTGGTTGCGGGGGAAGATTTCGTCGACCCACAGGAGATTTCTTCAGAACTCCTGGTGCAGAGAGGAGGCAGGCTACCCCCAGAGCATGCACCACCTGGAAACAGTTGAGAAAGCCGGCAGGATGAAGCAATATAAGGTTGCTAGTAGTCGTCTTGCTACTTTGTTGCAGTTTTGCAGGCGTCCTGAGCAGTCAGCGGTCGATCCTTTGGCAGAAGGTGAAGAGGGAGATGCAGAGGAACTCTGATGAGCTCTTACATTCGTTATCTGGTGAGATCCCCAAAGCAGGGACCCTAAATAGCCAGAAAAGGATGTTTGGCTACCTAGGAAGGAGGATTGGCTACCAAGAGAGGTAGGAGCCTATCAGAAGGAGCCTCTGACGTCACCTGTTGGCACTGGCCACTCAGAGCAGTCCAGTGTGCCACAAACACCTATGTTTCCAAGATGGCAGAGCTCTGGGACACACTCGAGGAGCTCTGGGCACCTCCCCTGGGAGGTGCAGGTCAGGGGAGTGGTGACTCCCCTTTTCTTTGTCCATTTTCGCGCCAGAGCAGGGCTGGGGGATCCCTGAACAGGTGTAGACTGGCTTATGCAGAGATGGGCACCATCTGTGCCCATCAAAGCATTTCCAGAGGCTGGGGGTGGCTACTCCTCCCCAGCCCTCACATCTATTTCCAAAGGGAGAGGGTGTTACACCCTCTCTCAGAGGAAGTCCTTTGTTCTGCCTTCCTGGGCCAGGGCTGCCTGGACCCCCAGGAGGGCAGAAACCTGTCTGAAGGGTTGGCAGCAGCAGCAGCTGCAGTGGAGACACCGGAAAGGCAGTTTGGCAGTTCTGTGCTAGAGACCCGGGGGTCAGAATGGCATTGGAGAGACAATTCCATGATCTTAGACATGTTACATGGCCATGTTCGGAGTTACCATTGTGACGCTATACATAGGTAGTGACCTATGTACAGTGCACGCGTGTAATGGTGTCCCCGCACTCACAAAGTCCGGGGAATTTGCCGTGAACGATGTGGGGGCACCTTGGCTAGTGCTAGGGTGTCCACACACTATGTAACTTTTCACCCAACCTTCACCAGGTGAAGGTTAGAGATATAGGTGACTTATAAGTTACTTAAGTGCAGTGGTAAATGGATGTGAAATAACGTGACGTTATTTCACTCAGGCTGCACTGGCAGGCCTGTGTAAGAATTGTCAGAGCTCCCTATGGGTGGCAAAAGAAATGCTGCAGCCCATAGGGATCTCCTGGAACCCCAATACCCTGGGTACCTCAGTACCATATACTAGGGGATTGTATGGGTGTACCAGTATGCCAATGTGAATTGGTAAATTTAGTCACTAGCCTGTTAGTGACAAATTTGGAAAGCAGAGAGAGCATAACCACTGAGGTTCTGGTTAGCAGAGCCTCAGTGAGACAGTTAGGCATCACACAGGGAACACATACAGTGCAGGGCAAATACTTATGAGCACTGGGGCCCTGCCTGGAAGATCCAGACCATAATGGAATGGGCTCCCCCTACAACTCAAACCCAGGTGAGGGCCTTTTTAGGCCTCACAGTGTACTATAGGAGGTTCATTAAGAACTATGGCTCCATGGCAGCCCCACTCAATGACCTCACTAGTAAAAAGATGCCTAAAAAGGTATTATGGACAGCTAGCTGTCAAAAAGGCTTTTGATTAGCTCCAACAGGCCATGTGCTCTGCACCTGTCCTAAAAAGCCCTTGAAACTCCAAAAAGTTCACAGTCCAGACTGATGCTTCCGAATTGGGGGTTGGGGCAGTGCTATCACAGCTTAACACTGAGGGCCAGGATCAACCTGTTGCTTTCATCAGCAGGAGGTTGACCCCTAGAGAAAAGCGTTGGTCTGCCATAGAGAGGGAGGCCTTTGCTGTGGTCTGGGCTCTGAAGAAGTTGAGGCCATACCTGTTTAGTACTCACTTTATTGTTCAGACAGACCACAAACCTCTATTATGGCTTAAACAAATGAAAGGTGAAACCCCTAAATTGTTGAGGTGGTCCATATCTCTACAGGGAATGGACTATACAGTGGAACATAGACCTGGGAACATAGACACTCCAATGCAGATGGACTCTCCAGACATTTCCACTTAGACAATAAAGACTCATCTGGGCAAGGTTAGCCGTATTGTCCCTCATTTGGGGGAGGAGGGTTGTGTAGGAAAGTACCATCTTGCCTGGCATGTTACCCCCATTTTTACTGTGTATGTTTGTTTTTGCCTGTCTCACTCGGATCCTGCTAGCCAGGACCCCAGTGCCCATAGTTTGTGGCCTGAATGTGTTCCCTGTGTGGTGCCTAACTGTGTCACTGAGGCTCTGCTAACTAGAACCTCATTGCTTATGCTCTCTCTGCTTTTAAAATAGTCACTGCAGGCTAGTGACCAATTTTACCAATTCTGATTGGCACACTGGAACACCCTTATAATTCCCTAGTATATGATACTTAGGTACCCTGGGTATTGGGGTTCCAGTTGATCCCTATGGGCTGCAGCAGTTCTTTTGCCACCCATAGGGAGCTCTGACAATTCTTACACAGGACTCCCACTGCAGCCTGATTGAAATAACGTCCAAGTTCTTTCACAGCCATTTTACACTGCACTTAAGTAACTAATAAGTCACCTATATGTCTTACCCCCACTTAGTGAAGGTTGGGTGCAAAGTTACTAAATGAGAGTGCACCCTGGCACTAGCCAAGGTGCCCCCACATAGTTCAGGGCAATTTCCCCGGACTTTGTGAGTGCGGCGACACCATGACACCTGTGCACTACATATAGGTGAATACCTATATGTAACTTTGCAATGGTAACTCCGAATATGGCAGTGTAACATGTCGAAGATCATGGAATTGTCCCCCCATGCCAAATCTGGTATTGGGGTGCCAATCCTATGCATCCATGGGGCTCCAGCATGGACCCCGGGTACTGCCAAACTAGCTCTCTGGGGTTTTCACTGCAGCTACAGCTGCTGCCAACCCAAAGACAGGTTTCTGCCCTCCTGGGGTCTGGGCAGCCCAGTCCCAGGAAGGCAGAACAAAGGATTTCCTCTGAGAGAGGGTGTTACACCCTCTCCCTTTGGAAATAGGTGTCAAGGGCCTGAGAGGAGTAGCCTCTCCTGGCCTTTGGGAATGCTTTGAAGGGCACAGATGGTGCCCTCCTTGCATAAGAAAATCTACACTGGCTCAGGGAACTTCCATTCCCTGCTTTGGCACGAAACTGGACAAAGGAAAGGGGAGTGACCACTCCCCTGTCCATCACCACCCAAGGGGTGGTACCCAGAGCTCCTCCAGTGTGTCTCAGACCTCTGCCATCTTGAATGCAGAGGTGTGAGGGCACAATGGAGGCCTCTGAGTGGCCAGTGCCATCAGGTGACGCCAGAGACCCCTCCTGATAGGTGCTTACCTGGTTAGGTGGCCAATCCTCCTCTGAGGGCTATTTAGGGTCTCTCCTGTGGGTTTCTCTTCAGATAACGAATGCAAGAGCTCACCCCAGAGTTCCACTGCATCTCACTCTTTGACTTCTGCCGAAGATCGACCGCTGACTGCTCCAGGACGCCTGCAAAACCGCAACAAAGTAGCAAGAAGACTACCAGCAACATTGTAGCGCCTAATCCTGCAGGCTTTCTTGACTGTTTCCTGGTGGTGCATGCTCTGATGGCTGTCTGCCGTCACCCTGCACTGGAAGCCAAGAAGAAATCTCCTGTGGGTCGATGGAATCTTCCCTCTGCTGACGCAGGCACCAAACTTCTGCATCACTGGTCCTCTGGGTCCCCTCTCATCCTGACGAGCGTGGTCCCTGGAACAAAGGAGCTAGATCCAAGTGACCCCCACAGTCCAGTGGTCCTTCAGTCCAAGTTTGGTGGAGGTTAGTCCTTGCCTCCCCACACCATACAGCAAACCTGTGTACTGTGTGATTTGCAGCTGCTCTGGCTTCTGTGCACTTCTCCAAGGATTCATTTGTGCACAGCCTAGTCTGGGTCCCAAGCACTCCGTCCTGCAGTGCTCAACCCTCTGAGTTGGACTCCGACGTCGTGGGACCCTCCTTTTGTGACTTCAGTTCACAAATCTTCTAAGTGCCTGCTCCAGTACTTCTGCGGGTGCTGCCTGCTTCTGCGGGGGCTCTCTGAGTTGCTGAGCGCCCCCTCTGTCTCCTTCTCCAAGGGACAACATCCTGGTCCTTCCTGGTCTCCAGCAGCACCCAAAAACCTCTACCACGACCCTTGCAGCTAGCAAGGCTTGTTTGCGGTATTTCTGCGTGAAAACTCTTGTGCAACATCCAGCACGCCATATATTACATGGCCATGTTCGGAGTTACCATTGTGACGCTGTACATAGGTAGAGACCTATGTACAGTGCACACATGTAATGGTGTCCCCGCACTCACAAAGTCCGGGGAATTTGCCCTGAACGATGTGGGGGCACCGTGGCTAGTGCCAGGGTGCCCTCACACTAAGTAACTTTGCACCCAACCTTCACCAGGTGAAGGTTACACATATAGGTGACTTAAGTGTAGTGGTAAATGGCTGTGAAATAACGTGGACGTTATTTCACTCAGGCTGCACTGGCAGGCCTGTGTAAGAATTGTCAGATCTCCCTATGGGTGGCAAAAGAAATGCTGCAGCCCATAGGGATCTCCTGGAACCCCAATACCCTGGGTACCTCAGTACCATATACTAGGGAATTATAAGGGTGTTCCAGTATGCCAATGTGAATTGGTGAAATTGGTCACTAGCCTGTTAGTGACAATTTGGAAAGCAGAGAGAGCATTACCACTGAGGTTCTGGTTAGCAGAGCCTCAGTGAGACAGTTAGTCATAACACAGGGAACACATACAGGGCACATACTTATGAGCACTGGGGCCCTGGCTGGCAAGGGTCCCAGTGACACATACAGTAAAACAACATATATACAGTGAAATATGGGGGTAACATGCCAGGCAAGATGGTACTTTCCTACACAACCCCCCGCCAAACGAAGGACAATAAGACTAGCCATGACCTGATGAGTCTTCATTGTCTAAGTGGAAATATCTGGAGAGTCCATCTGCATTGGAGTGGGTACTCCCAGGTCTATGTTCCACTGTATAGTCCATTCCCTGTAGAGATATGGAACACCTCAACAATTTAGGGTTTTCACCTTTCATTTGTTTTAGCCAAAGTAGAGGTTTGTGGTCTGTCTGAACAATGAAGTGAGTGCCAAACAGGTATGGCCTCAACTTTTTCAGTGCCCAGACCACAGCAAAGGCCACCCTCTCTATGGCAGACAAACGCTTTTCTCTAGGGGTCAACCTTCTGCTGATAAAAGCTACTGGTTGATCCTGGCCCTCAGAGTTAAGCTGTGATAAGACTGCCCCAACCCCTAATTGAGATGCATCAGTTTGAACAATTAATTTTTTGGAGTAACATGGGCTTTTTAGGACAGGTGCAGAGCACATGGCCTGTTTGAGCTCCTCAAAAGCTTTCTGACAGCTAGCTGTCCACAATACCTTTTTAGGCATCTTCTTGCTCGTGAGATCATTAAGTGGGGCTGCAATGGAGTCATCATTTTTAATGAATCTCCTGTAATACCCAGTGAGGCCTAGAAAGGCTCTCACCTGGGTCTGTGTTGTAGGGGGAACCCAATCTGTGATTGTTTGGATTTTCCCCTGAAGTGGTGCAATCTGTTCTCCACCTACCAGGTGTCTCAGATAAACCACTTTCCCCTGCCCTATCTGGCACTTTGAAGCCTTGATAGTGAGGCCTGCCTTTTGCAGGGCCTCCAAAACTTTCCACAGGTGGACCAGGTGATCATCCCAGGTGGAGCTAAAGACAGCTATATCGTCCAGATATGCTGCACTAAAGCCCTCCAACCCTTGCAGGACTGTATTCACCAACCTCTGAAAAGTGGCAGGTGCATTTTTCAAACCAAAGGGCATTACTGTGAATTGGTAGTGCCCTCCAATAGTCGAAAATGCAGTTTTTGCTTTAGCATCCTTTGATAATTTGATCTGCCAATACCCTGCAGCCAAATCAAAGGTGCTTAGATACTTGGCAGATGCCAGTGTATCTATGAGCTCATCTGCCCTGGGTATAGGGTGAGCATCAGTTTTTGTTACCTGGTTGAGACCTCTGTAATCTACACAAAACCTCATCTCCCTTTTTCCATCTTTTGAGTGAGGCTTTGGTACAAGCACCACAGGAGAGGCCCATGGGCTTTCAGAATGTTCAACCACTCCCAGTTCAAGCATTTTCTGAACTTCTTGCTTTATGCAGTCCCTGACATGGTCAGGCTGCCTATAGATCTTACTTTTGACAGGCAAGCTGTCTCCAGTATCAATTGTGTGTTCACACCAAGATGTGGTGCCTGGCACAGTTGAAAAGAGTTCAGAAAACTGACCTAGGAGATTTATGCAATTATCTTTCTGCTCTGCAGTAAGACAGTCTACACCTGCCAACTACACCTTCCACTACAGCATCCTCTTCTGTGGAAAAGAAGAGATCAGGGAGACGTTCACTCTCTTCTTCCTGTCCCTCATCTGTTGCCATGAGCAGGGTGAGATCAGCCCTGTCATAGTAGGGTTTTAGGCGATTGACATGGAGCACCCTAAGGGGACTCCTGGCAGTGCCCAGGTCAACCAAATAGGTGACCTCGCCCTTCTTTTCAACAATGAGATGGGGTCCCATCCATTTGTCTTGGAGTGCTCTTGGGGCCACAGGCTCCAATACCCACACCTTCTGTCCTGGTTGGTACTGAATCAGAACAGCCTTCTGGTCATGCCATTGCTTTTGGAGTTCTTGGCTGGCCTGAAGGTTTTTACTGCCCTTTTTCATATACTCAGCCATTTTGGATCTTAGACCGAGTACATAGTCCACTATGTCTTGCTTGGGAGCTTTTAAAGGTTGTTCCCAACCCCCCTTCACAAGTGTTAGGGTACCTATTACAGGGTGCCCAAAGAGGAGTTTAAAGGGGCTGAAGCCCACTCCTTTCTGGGGTACCTCCCTGTGAGCAAAAAGGAGACAAGGTAACAGGACATCCCATCTCCTCCTGAGTTTTTCAGGGAGTCCCATCATCATTCCTTTGAGAGTTTTATTAAACCTCTCTACCAGTCCATTTGTTTGTGGATGATAAGGTGTGGTGAATTTGTATTTTACACCACATTCCTTCCACATGGCCATCAAGTATGCAGACATAAAGTTGCTACCCCTGTCTGATATAACCTCTTTTGGAAAACCCACCCTGGAAAAGATTCCCAGGAGGGCTTTTGCCACTGCAGGTGCTGTAGTGGTCCTTAGAGGAATTGCTTCAGGATATCTTGTGGCATGGTCCACTACCACCAAGATAAACCTATTGCCTGAAGCAGTAGGAGGGTCAAGGAGGCCACCTATGTAAACCCCTACCCTTTCAAAGGGAACCCCAACCACAGGCAGTGGAATAAGGGGAGCCTTTGGAGTGTCACCAGTCTTTCCACTGGCTTGGCAGGTCACGCAAGACTTGCATAAATCTTTTGTGTCCTCTGACATCCTAGGCCAGTGAAACAGGGGGACAGGCCTTTCCCATGTTTTTATCTGACCCAAATGTCCAGCCAAAGGAATGTCATGTGGCAGAGTTAGGAGGAACTCTCTGTACTGCAAGGGAATGACCAATCTCCTGGCTGCTCCAGGTTTTGGATCCCTTGCCTCTGTGTATAAGAGGTTGTCCTCCCAGTAAACTCTATGTGAGTAACTGACATCGCCATTTTGCTGTTTGACAGCTTGCTGTCTGAGACCCTCTAATGTGGGACAGTGTTGCTGTGCCACACTCAGCTCTTCCCTGGCAGGCCCCCCTCCACCCAAAAGCTCAGCAGTGTCTGCTGCCAGCTCATCTGGTGAAGGTTCTGCACAGGGAGGAAATTCTTCTTCCTCAGAAGGAGAATCATCTGGAGAGGGAGGGATAGTGGGTAGGGTTTTACCCTTGCTACCCCTAGCTTTAGGGAGCACTTGGTCTATTGTTCCAGGATCCAAGTCACCCTGTCCTTTTTGCTTTTTGGCCTGAGCCCTTGTTAAAGCAAAAATATGCCCAGGAATGCCCAGCATTGCTGCATGAGCCTCCAGATCCACTTCTGCCCAAGCTGATGTCTCTAAATCATTTCCTAGTAGACAGTCTACAGGTAAATCTGAAGCAACCACAACTTTCTTTGGACCAGTAACCCCCCCCCAGTTGAGATTCACAACAGCCATGGGGTGGCTAAGAGTGTTGTTATGAGCGTCTTTCACTTGGTACTGGTGACCAAGTAGGTGTTGTTCAGGGTGTACCAGTTTCTCTATTACCATGGTAACACTGGCACCTGTGTCCCTGTAGGCCTGAACCTCAACACCATTGATTAGGGGAAGTTGCTTGTACTTATCCATATTAAGGGGACAAGCAACCAAGGTGGCCAAATCAATGGCACCTTCAGAGACTAGCACAGCCTCTGTGGTCTCCCTAACAAGACCAACCCCAACTAAATTACCAAAAGTGAGCCCAGCTACTCCCTTGGATTGGCTATTAGTTGGTTTGCTCCCACTACCACTGCTATTACTAGGGGCACTAGAGGTTGCAGTAGGGGTTGTGGTAGTGGGAGGTTTGGTGATTTTCTTTGGACAACTGGCATCAGTTGTCCAATGGCCTTTTACTTTACATAAATAACACCAAGGCTTTTTTACTTGATTTGAAGAGGATTTGGACCCAGCACCCCCACCAGAGCGTTTTTGTGGGCCTGATGAAGACTCATTTTTAGATTTGTCCCCACCTTTGTCAGAAGACTTACCATCCTTCTTCTTGCCATCCTTGTCACCCCCTGTATGAACTTTTCTGTTCACTCTTGTTCTGACCCATTTGTCTGCCTTCTTTCCCAATTCTTGGGGAGAGGTCAGATCTGAGTCCACTAGATATTGGTGTAACAAGTCAGATACACAGTTATTCAGAATATGCTCTCTCAGAATTAGATTGTACAGGCTTTCATAGTCAGACACTTTACTGCCATGTAACCACCCCTCCAAGGCCTTCACTGAACAGTCAACAAAGTCTATCCAGTCTTGTGAGGACTCTTTTTTGGTGTCTCTGAACTTAATCCTGTATTGTTCAGTGGTTAAGCCAAATCCATCCAAGAGTGCATCCTTCAAAACTGAAAAAGTATTGGCATCACTTTCTCTAACAGTAAGGAGCCTATCCCCACCCTTTCCACTGAAAGATAGCCATAGGATAGCAGCCCACTGCCTTTGAGGGACCCCCTGTACCATACAGGCCCTCTCAAGTACAGCAAACCACTTGTTAATGTCATCCCCCTCCTTGTAAGGGGGAACTATCTTGTGCAGATTCCTGGAATCATGCTCTCTCACAGGATTACTATCAGGAATACTGCTGCTGCCACCATGGGGTCCAAACCTCAACCTCTGTCTCTCCTTCTCCAGGTCTAGGGATTCCCTGTCTAGGGCCAGCTGTTGCTGTTTAAGCTTCAGCCTGGTCTCTTCCACTCTCAACTTGTTGAGTTCCCTTTCTAACATGTTGTCTTCAGGGTGGGTGGGTTGGGAATGCTTGGACACAGAAGATATATTGGAATTAACAGAGGGAGACCTGTCCCTAACAGCTTGCACTCTAACAACCTGGCTTTCAGGAACAAAAGCATCCCTACTATGATGAGAGCTTCTATTACTACCAGCATTGCTAGGTGGTCTGCTAAGGGGCAGATTTGGAAGAGAACCTTGTACACCACCCTCAAGGGGCTCCCCTGAGTCAGAGTGTGAGCTATCTACTAACTTTTCAGATGAAGTGCCACCCTGGGCCTTATCATTCTCAATGAGCATGTTAGACAGAAATTCTCTAGAAGGGTTCTTTCCTACCACTAAACCTCTATCAATGCTGAGACTCTTTAGGCTCTTAAAGTTAAGATTGTCATATGTTGTATTGACCATTTTAAGAGAAGTTCCTACATCAGACATGATAGAAGAAGGTTTAGGGACAGTGAGAAGAGAGAAAAAGTTTCAGGACTTTTTAAAGAACAGAAAAAAAAACTTTTTGAAACTTTTTTGAAAGTTTAGGAGTACTTTTCAGCACTTAGCAGATAGTGTAAGAGAAGAAAAGCAAAACTTATTGGTTAGGTGTACATACACTGAACTTGTTTTGTATATTATTCTCTTATGAAAAGTACACAATGACAAACTGGTAAGTAGTTACAAGTACTTATCCCACCGCTGCACAACCAATGTAGGAGGCTGGCCTGGATTGTAGTGGGTACCAGAGGTACTTACACCTTGTGCCTGGTCCAGTTATCCCTTATTAGTGTAGAAGAGGTGTTTCTAGCAGCTTAGGCTGATAGAAGATAGCTATAGCAGAGCAGGTTAGGCTGAACTAGGAGACATGCAAAGCTCCTACTATACCACTGGTGTCATATGCACAATATCATAAGAAAACACAATACACAGATATACTAAAAATAAAGGTACTTTATTTTTATGACAATATGCCAAAAGTATCTCAGTGAGTACCCTCAGTATGAGGATGCCAAATATACACAAGATATATGTACACAATACCAAAAATATGCAGTAATAGCAAAAGGAAGTAATGCAAGCAGTGTAAAGTTACAATAGAATGCAATAGGAGCACATAGGTATAGGGGCAACACAAACCATATACTCCAAAAGTGGAATGCGAACCAGGAATGGACCCCAAACCTATGTGAGCTTGTAGAGGGTCGCTGGGACTGTAAGAAAACAGTGAGGGTTAGAAAAATAGCCCACCCAAGACCCTGTAAGGTAGGTGTAAAGTGCACCTACAACCCCCAGAGAGCACAGAAGTCGTGATAGGAGGATTCTGCAAGGAAAACCAACACCAGCAATGCAACAACAGTGGATTTCCGGACCTGAGTACCTGTAAGACAAGGGGACCAAGTCCAAGAGTCGCAACAGTGTCGAGAGTGGGCAGGAGCCCAGGAAATACCAGCTGATGGTGCAAGGAAGCTGCCACTGGATGAAATAAGCTTTGTGTTCTGCAAGAACGAAGAGCACTAGGAACTTCCTCTTTGGAGGATGGATGTCCCAGGCCGTGAAGAAGCTTGCAGAGGTGCTCCCACAAAGAAAATACGGAAACAAGCCTTTCTAGCTGCAAGGGTTGTGGTTAGGGTTTTTGGATGCTGCTGTGGCCCAGGAGGGACCAGGATGTCGCCACTTGGATGAGGAGACAGAGGGGGCACCCAGCAAGTCAGGGAGCCCTCACAGAAGCAGGCAGGACCCGCAGAAGTACTGGAACAGGCACTTAGAAGAGGAGTGAACCAGAGTCCACCGAAGTCAGAAAAGGGAGTCTCACAATGCCGGAGGACAACTCAGAAGGTTGTGCACTGCAGATTAGAGTGTCGGGGGCCCAGGATTGGCTGTGCACAAAGGAAATCCTGGAAGAGTGCACAGGAGCCGGAGCAGCTGCAAATCACACGGTACCCAGCAATGCTGTCTAGATTGGGGAGGCAGGGACTTACCTCCACCAAACTTGGACTGAAGAGTCACTGGACTGTGGGAGTCACTTGGACTGAGTTGCTGAGTTCCAGGGACCAAGCTTGTCGTGCTGAGAGGGGACCCAGAGGACCGGTGATGCAGTCTTTTGTTGCCTGCGGTTGCAGGGGGAAGATTTCGTCGACCCACAGGAGATTTCTTCAGAGCTCCTGGTGCAGAAAGGAGGCAGGCTACCCCCAGAGCATGCACCACCAGGAAACAGTCGAGAAAGCCGGCATGATGAAGCGATACAAGGGTGCAGTAGTCGTCTTTGCTACTTTGTTGCGGTTTTGCAGGTGTCCTGAGCAGTCAGCGGTCGATCCTTTGGCAGAAGGTGAAGAGGGAGATGCAGAGAAACTCTGGTGAGCTCTTGCATTCAGTATCTGAAGAATTCCCCAAAGCAGACACCCTAAATAGCCAGAAAAGGAGGGTTGGCTACCTAGGAAGGAGGATAGGCTAGTAAGAAAGGTAAGAGCCTATCAGAAGGAGTCTCTGACGTCACCTGCTGGCCCTGGCCACTCAGAGCAGTCCAGTGTGCCAGCACACCTCTGAATCCAAGATGGCAGAGGTCTGGGGCACGCTGGAGGAGCTCTGGGCACCTCCCCTGGGTCACTCCCCTTTCCTTTGTCCAGTTTCGCGCCAGAGCAGGGCTGGGGGATCCCTGAACCGGTGTAGACTGGCCTATGCAGAGATGGGCACCATCTGTGCCCATCAAAGCATTTCCAGAGGCTGGGGGAAGCTACTACTCCCCAGCCCTGACACCTATTTCCAAAGGGAGAGGGTGTAACATCCTCTCTCTGAGGAAGTCCTTTGTTCTGCCTTCCTGGGCCAGTCCTGGCTGGACCCCAGGAGGGCAGAAACCTGTCTGAGGGGTTGGCAGCAGCAGCAGCTGCAGTGAAAACCCCGGAAAGGCAGTTTGGCAGTACCCAGGTTCTGTGCTAGAGACCCGGGGGATCATGGAATTGTCCCCCCAATGCCAGAATGGCATTGGGTGACAATTCCATGATCATAGACATATTACATGGCCATGTTCGGAGTTACCATTGTGACGCTGTACATAGGTAGAGACCTATGTACAGTGCACGCGTGTAATGGTGTTCCCGCACTCACAAAGTCCGGGGAATTTGCCCTGAACGATGTGGGGGCACCTTGGCTAGTGCCAGGGTGCCCTCACACTAAGTAACATTGCACCCAACCTTCACCAGGTGAAGGTTAGACACATAGGTGACTTATAAGTTACTTAAATGCAGTGGTAAATGGCTGTGAAATAACGTGGACGTTATTTCACTCAGGCCGCACTGGCAGGCCTGTGTAAGAATTGTCAGATCTCCCTCTGGGTGGCAAAAGAAATGCTGCAGCCCATAGGGATCTCCTGGAACCCCAATACCCTGGGTACCTCAGTACCATATACTAGGGAATTATAAGGGTGTTCCAGTATGCCAATGTGAATTGGTGAAACTGGTCACTAGCCTTTTAGAGACAACTTGGAAAGCAGAAAGAGCATAACCACTGAGGTTCTGGTTAGCAGAGCCTCAGTGAGACAGTTAGTCATAACACAGGGAACACATACATGGCACATACTTATGAGCACTGGGGCCCTGGCTGGCAAGGGTCCCAGTGACACATACACTAAAACAACATATATACAGTAAAATATGGGGGTAACATGCCAGGCAAGATGGTACTTTCCTACAGGTATTTTGAACACCCTTACTGTTTTCTCACAGTCCCAGCAACCCTCTACAATCTCCCATAGGTCTGGGGTCCATTTGTGATTCGCATTCCACTTTTGGAGTATATGGTTTGTGTTGCCCCTAGACCTATGTTCACCTATTGCATCCTATTGTGATTCTACATTGTTTGCATTACTTTTCTTACTGTTACTTGCCTGTTTTGGGTTTGGGTACATATAACTTGTGTATATTAATTACCTTCTAAGTAAGGGTACTCTCTGAGATACTTGTGGCATATTGTCATAAAAATAAAGCACCTTTATTTTTAGTAACTCTGTGTATTGTGTTTCTTGTGATATAGTGCTATATGATATAAGTGGTATAGTAGGAGCTTTGCATGTCTCCTAGTTCAGCCTAAGCTGCTTTGCCATAGGTACCTTCTATCAGCCGAAGCTGCTAGAAACACCTCTTCTACACTAATAAGGGATCACTGGACCTGGCACAGGGTGTAAGTACCACAAGGTACCCACTTTAAGCCGGGCCAGCCTCCTACACTGAGCAGGAAGGACACGTGAAATGTGCGCTAGTAATAACTGATGACACGTGAAATATGCGCTTTTGATAACTGATGACATGTGAAATGTGCGTTTGTGACAACTGAGCAGGAATGACACGTGAAATATGCACTTGTGATAAGAGCGGAGGGATGACACATGAAATGTGCGCTTGTGATAACTGAGCAGGAATGACATGTGAAATGTGTGCTTGTGATAACTGAACAGGAGTGACACGTGAAACGTGCGCTTGTGATAAGTGAGCAGGAATGACACATGAATTGTGTGTTTGTAATAACTGAGCAGGAATGACAAGTGAAATGTGTGTTTGTAGTAACTGAGCAGGAATGACATGTAAAATGTGCACTTGTAATAACTGATGACTCGTGAAATGTGCGCTTGTGATAACTGATGACACATAAAATGTGTGCTTGTGATAACTGAGCAGGAATGACACGTGAAATGTGCGCTTGTGAAAACTGAAGAGGAATGACACGTGAAACGTGCCCTTGTAATAACTGAGGTGGAATGACACGTGAAATGTGTGCTTGTAATAACTGATAACACATGAAATGTGCTCTTGTGATAAGTGAGAAGGAATGACGTGAAATGTGCACTTGTAATAACTGAGCAGGAATGACACGTGAAATGTGCACTTCTGATAACTGAGCAGGAATGACATGTGAAGTGTGCGCTTGTGATAACTGAGCAGGAATGACACATTAAATGTACGCTTGTGAGCACTAGCAGGAATGACATGTGAAATGTGCGCTTGTGATAACTGAGTAGCAATGACACGAGAAATATGCACTTGTGACAACTGACCAGGAATGACCCGTGAAATATGTGCTTGTGATAACTGAGCAGGAATGACACATGAAATGTGTGCTTGTGACAGCTGATCAGCAATTACACGTGAAATGTGCGCTTGTGATAACTGAGCAGGAATGACAGGTGAAACATGCACTTGTGACAACTGAGCAGGAATGACACGTGAAATATGCGCTTGTGATAACTAGCAGGAATGACATGCGAAATGTGCGCTTGTGATAGCTGAGCAGGAATGACACATGAAATGTGCGCTTGTGATAGCTGAGCAGGAATTACACATGAAATGTGCGCTTGTGATAACTGAGCAGGAATGACATGTGAAATGTGTGCTTGTAATAACTGATAACACATGAAATGTGTGTTGGTGATAACTGATGACACATGGAATGTGTGCTTGTGACAACTGAGCAGGAATGACACGTGAAATGTGCACTAGTGATAACTGAGCAGGAATGACACATGAAATGTGCGCTTGTAATAACTGATGACACGTGAAATGTGCGTTTGTGATAACTGATGACACATGAAATGTGCGCTTGTGACAACTGAGCAGGAATGACACGTGAAATGTGCACTTCTGATAACTGAGCAGGAATGACATGTGAAATGTGTGCTTGTGATAACTGAGCAGGAATGACAGGTGAAACATGCACTTGTGACAACTGAGCAGGAATGACATGTGAAATGTGCACTTGTGATAACTAGCAGGAATGACATGGGAAATGTGCACTTGTGATAACTGAGCAGGAATGACACATGAAATGTGCGCTTGTGATAGCTGAGCAGGAATTACAGATGAAATGTGCGCTTGTGATAACTGAGCAGGAATGACACGTGAAATGTGTGCTTGTAATACCTGATAACACATGAAATGTGCTCTTGTGATAAGTGAGAAGGAATGACGTGTGAAGTGTGCGTTTGTAATAACTGAGCAGGAATGACATGTGAAATGTGCGCTTGTAATAACTGATGACATATGAAATGTTTGCTTGTGATAACTGAGCAGGAATGACACGTGAAATGTGCGCTTGTGAAAACTGAAGAGGAATGACACGTGAAACGTGCCCTTGTAATGACTGAGGCGGAATGACACGTGAAATGTGTGCTTGTAATAACTGATAACACATGAAATGTGCTCTTGTGATAAGTGAGAAGGAATGACGTGAAATGTGCACTTGTAATAACTGAGCAGGAATGACACATGAAATGTGCTCTTGTGATAACTCAGCAGGAATGACACGTGAAATGTGCGCTTGTAATAACTGATGACACGTGAAATGTGCGTTTGTAATAACTGATGACACGTGAAATGTGCACTTGTGACAACTGAGCAGGAATGACACGTGAAATGTGCACTTCTGATAACTGACCAGGAATGACACGTGAAATGTGTGCTTATGATAACTGAGCAGGAATGACACATGAAATGTGTGCTGTGACAGCTGATCAGGAATTACACGTGAAATGTGCGCTTGTGATAACTGAGCAGGAATGACAGGTGAAACATGCACTTGTGACAACTGAGCAGGAATGACACGTGAAATATGTGCTTGTGATAACTAACAGGAATGACATGCGAAATGTGCGCTTGTGATAGCTGAGCAGGAATGACACATGAAATGTGCGCTTGTGATAGCTGAGCAGGAATTACACATGAAATGTGCGCTTGTGATAACTGAGCACGAATGACATGTGAAATGTGTGCTTGTAATAACTGATAACACATGAAATGTGTGTTTGTGATAACTGATGACACATGGAATGTGTGCTTGTGACAACTGAGCAGGAATGACACGTGAAATGTGCACTTGTGATAACTGAGCAGGAATGACACATGAAATGTGCGCTTGTGATAACTGAGCAGGAATGACACGTGAAATGTGTGCTTGTAAATAACTGATGACACGTGAAATGTGCGTTTGTGATAACTGATGACACGTGAAATGTGCGCTTGTGACAATTGAGCAGGAATGACACGTGAAATGTGCATTTCTGATAACTGAGCAGGAATGACATGTGAAATGTGTGCTTGTGATAACTGAGCAGGAATGACAGGTGAAACATGCACTTGTGACAACTGAGCAGGAATGACACGTGAAATGTGCACTTGTGATAACTCAGCAGGAATGAAATGTGAAATGTGCGCTTGTAATAACTGATGAAACGTGAAATGTGCATTTGTGATAACTGATGACACGTGAAATGTGCACTTGTGACAACTGAGCAGGAATGACACGTGAAATGTGCACTTCTGATAACTGAGCAGGAATGACATGTGAAATGTGCACTTGTGATAACTGAACAGGAATGACAGGTGAAACATGCACTTGTGACAACTGAGCAGGAATGACACATGAAATGTACGCTTCTGAGCACCAGCAGGAATGACATGAGAAATGTGCGCTTGTGATAACTGAGTAGGAATGACACGTGAAGTATGCACTTGTGATAACTGATCAGGAATGACATGTGAAACGTGCACTTGTGACAACTGAGCAGGAATGACACGTGAAATGTGCACTTGTGATAACTGAGCAGGAATAACAGGTGAAACATGCACTTGTGACAACTGAGCAGGAATGACACGTGAAATGTGCGCTTGTGATAACTAGCAGGAATTACATGCAAAATGTGCACTTGTGATACCTGAGCAGGAATGACACGTGAAATGTGCGCTTGTGATAACTAGCAGGAATTACATGCGAAATGTGCACTTGTGATACCTGAGCAGGAATGACACATGAAATGTGTGCTTGTGATAGCTGAGCAGGAATTACACATGAAATGTGCGCTTGTGATAGCTGAGCAGGAATTGCACGTGAAATGTGCGCTTGTGATAACTGAGCAGGAATGACGTGAAACGTGCACTTGTGAAGACTGAGCAGGAATGACACGTGAAATGTGCACTTCTGATAACTGAGCAGGAATGACACATGAAATGTGCGCTTGTGATACCTGAGCAGGAATGACACATGAAATGTGAGCTTGTGATATCTGAGCAGGAATGACGCATTAAATGTGTGCTTGTGATATGACACGTGAAATGTGCACTTGTAATAACTAAGCAGGAATTACTCGTGAAATGTGCGCTTGTGATAACTGAGCAGGAATGACACGTGACCCGTGCGCTTGTAATAACTCAAGGGGTAACTGGCCCTAACTGTGACCCTATCACCTGTTCTGCCCTGACGCCCCCTACTACCGGACCCCAAACTGGGCCCCATTTGTATTTGACCCTTAAATCAGGAGTCTGAGCCTCTCAAGGCTACTTGAAGAGGGGGTGCCGTTAAAGTGTAAATTAGGGAGACTTTATCCTACCCACAGCTAAACACTACACATGGAAATATAAAGGCCCAGAGAAATCACAGACAAGGATGGAAAGAAACATTTCTCTCCCTCACTCTACACTCACTCCCACCCCCCCCCCCCATCCTCAAAAAGCAAACATACCTCCGACCTT
Organism: Pleurodeles waltl; assembly: GCF_031143425.1. Lineage (NCBI taxonomy): Eukaryota > Metazoa > Chordata > Amphibia > Caudata > Salamandridae > Pleurodeles > Pleurodeles waltl. The sequence continues at coordinate 7,382,636 of NC_090436.1, forward strand.
TATGGGGGAAAGGAATATTCTTCTCAAATTTGTTCTAGAAAGTAGTTAAATCTTTTTGCAAGTTCTTCACCTTCAGATATTGGCCAACATCCACTCACACGATCAGGGCTACAAAACATATATTTCTTTTTTTTTTCATTCTAGTAATACAAATCAAGATTCCTTAGAGTTAAGAAGGAGAAATAGTAATTTTAAATTCATGCAAAAATATTCTCCTTTTTTGATGTAAAAAACCTATATAATTAATGTAAATAAAGTGTACATAAAACACCTCCACCTTGGTCAGCCCTAGAGTTATTATTTTTTTACGCCATGGTGGCGTTAAGGAGGCCTTTCTCGCACCGCGTATTTACAGAGTGGCGCAATGCTTGCATTATGCACTTTGCAACCCCAGGTGTACACTATACCTGCACGAAGCATAATGTATGCAAGGGGGGCACTCTGACGCTGGGAGGTCCTAAAAAATGGTGCAGTGAAATTTACGCCATTTCACTGCGCCATTTTTTCTGTCATTTTAAACGCCTGCTCAGTCAGGCATTAAAGTGACGCTCCCATTGTAATCAATGGACCTCCCAGGCCTTTGCTGCACTAGAGTCAAAGGTTTTGAGGCTATTGTCCTAACGACGGTCGTGGCACGCCGTATCGTAAATACGCCACAACCATGCTGTCGTTAGGCGGGGCAGGGACGATGCAAGAAATTGGCGGGTCGGGACCAATGAGCTACTTTCTTGTAAATATGCCCCTTAGCTTTGTATTTGATTTACACATATAAAGTGACGCGTGTACAATAACAGTGATGTCAGTGATTGGGGCGCGTCACGCGCAGACTATGAGGGGTCCTGATTCCCTTTTTAGAGCACAGCTTGCGTGTATCAGTACATTGTTTAATTGTCTCAGTGTGACAGCGGAAAATGTAAAATAATCAGTTTTTGCACAAGTTCTGTAGCTGTGAACGTATATATTGTAGTATTGTAGAAAACCAGTTTTAGAGCGTGGATTCTGGGTGGTGGAGAATATTTAACAAAAAGACTAAAGAGGCATTTTTATGTAAAAAAATAAAAAAAATGTCAACTGGATTCATTGAAAGCAAGTGGCATCTGGTGTGGTGGATCACTCTTGCGGAGGGACTTCTGACTGAGGATCCATCTAGGACCAGCCCCCGACTCACCCCAGAGGTGAGATCACTGCTATGATCTCCGAGGAACTCTTTCTAGAGTCTAGACACAGACTGACATGTCCTCACACCTCCCTCTACTAATCCACCACTAATTCCTCATGGGTTCCGGAGTAGCGTGCTACTCGCTGAAAAGAGCTTCGACGCCTTGTCAGGGATAGGAAGCGCTATATAAATACAATTACAATGACAACATCTTTAAAAAAAAATGAATAACAATTTTCTAATTCCTGCGTTTGCTTGAGGATTTTCTTTTTCTAAGTTAATATTTGAGTTTATTTGTTTCCACCCACATGGGTGGATAGAATCCTATTCGAAGGGTTAAATCTCCATGGTAGGAATGGTGTTTTTTCTACCGCTAATGAGTCAATAACCCTCACAGCCTGGCCAGCGCCACCTGTAATCCTGGTGCGCTCTATAACTACATAAACCATGGTTGACAGGAAGCATCTAAGCGCTACCATATGCTAAATTCGCGGATCTTTGGTTTAAAATACATTCCATTTTATAGTGTGCTAACAGTTTCCATGAGCGACGCCCGTTCCTCAGACTCCATAATATTTTTACTAGTGCAAAATCATATTCTTAAAATATGGAACACATTTTAAATATTAAGAGAGGACTTTCTCTCACAATCCTAAAACAAGGTCATGTGTATAGCTCCTTAAAACCGCAGGCACTCGAGAACTGAAACACTACACCGCCTGTCTTTAAGGGGCTGTCTGTGCATTTCAAAGGGATGTCTCCCACCCTCATGCTTCTAGGGTCGGGCTCACTTCCAGAGAGGCCGGTGGATGGCCACACATCTTCCGCCAATGAACACAGACCCGAGCAGACTTGTCTACAGCCCCCCTCATCCCCCCTTACCAGCCATCCCCACACTCCAGTTCCAGTAAGGTGGACCCTTGCCCCCTTAGGTGCCCACGTGAGACAAGCCCAGGCCTCCTGCCCAGGGCTTAATTTGTGAACTACAGAAGGCAGTGCCTGGGTCACACCTGGTGGGGTCCGTGCTGGGCTCGGGTCTCTCCCCGCCACCTACACCTGCGGTCTCTCCATCCCTCCCTGCTCCCCGCCCTCCTCACCCTGGAGCTGGAAGGAGCCCCCCTGCCTGGCTCTGGGGAGGGTGGGCTGGACCCGAGTCACCAAGGTAAACTAAGACCGAAAGTCTAAACTGAAAAGTCGAACTTTACTACGAGTAAAGTTAGACTTTGGGGTACGTTTACCGTTGTGGCTCGGGCTCGGTGTGTCTCTACATCATGTTAATCCCCTCAGAGCTGTAGATTGTTGATCCCCGACCACTGATGCTGGAGGAATCTTCAGACTGGGGGGGGGGGGGGAGTGTCCCATCAATCTGACATCACTGAAGCCACAGGGATTGTGAACAATTCAGGTCACACAAAGCACAAGTGCAGCAAATGAGCCACACACATCCAGAAGGAGGGTGGCCAGGGAGTGGCATGAGCAGGAGGGTGGTCAGGTTGTGGTATGAGCAGGAGGGTGGTCAGGGTGTGGTATGAGCAGGAGGGTGGTCAGGGTGTGGTATGAGCAGGTGGGTGGTCAGGGTGTGGCATGAGCAGGAGGGTGGTCAGGGTGTGGTATGAGCAGGAGGGTGGTCAGGGTGTGGCATGAGCCACGCCCATCCAGCAGGAGGGTGGCCAGGGTGTGGCATGAGCCACGCCCATCCAGCAGGAGGGTGGTCAGGGTGTGGTATGGCCAGGAGGGTGGTCAGGGTGTGGTATGAGCAGGAGGGTGACCAGGGTCTTGTGTGAGCAGGAGGGTGGTCAGGGTGTGGTATGAGCAGGAGGGTGGTCAGGTTGTGAGCAGGAGGGTGGTCAGGGTGTGGTATGAGCAGGAGGGTGGTCAGGGTGTGGTATGAGCAGGAGGGTGGCCAGGGTGTGGTATGAGAAGGAGGGTGGCCAGGGAGTGGTCAGGGTGTGGTGTGACCAGGAGGGTGGTCAGGGTGTGGTATGAGCAGGAGGGTGACCAGGGTGTGGTATGAGCAGGAGGGTGGTCAGGGTGTGGTGTGAGCAGGAGGGTGGTCAGGGTGTGGTGTGAGCAGGAGGGTGGCCAGGGTGTGGTATGAGCAGGAGGGTGGTCAGGGTGTGGTATGAGCAGGAGGGTGGTCAGGGTGTGGTATGAGCAGGAGGGTGGCCAGGGAGTGGTCAGGGTGTGGTGTGACCAGGAGGGTGGTCTGTGTGTGGTATGAGCAGGAGGGTGGTCAGGGTGTGGTGTGAGCAGGAGGGTGGTCAGGGTGTGGTGTGAGGAGGAGGGTGACCAGGGTGTGGTGTGAGCAGGAGGGTGGCCAGGGTGTGGTGTGAGCAGGAGGGTGGTCAGGGTGTGGTGTGAGCAGGAGGGTGGTCAGGGTGTGGTATGAGCAGGAGGGTGGTCAGGGTGTGGTGTGAGCAGGAGGGTGGTCAGGGTGTGGTGTGAGCAGGAGGGTGGCCAGGGTGTGGTGTGAGCAGGAGGGTGGTCAGGGTGTGGTATGAGCAGGAGGGTGGCCAGGGTGTGGTGTGAGCAGGAGAGTGGCCTGGGTGTGGTGTGAGCAGGAGGGTGGCCAGGGTGTGGTGTGAGCAGGAGGGTGGCCAGGGTGTGGTGTGAGCAGGAGGGTGGCCAGGGTGTGGTGTGAGCAGGAGGGTGGCCAGGGTGTGGTGTGAGCAGGAGGGTGGCCAGGGTGTGATGTGAGCAGGAGGGTGGCCAGGGTGTGGTGTGAGCAGGAGGGTGACCAGGGTGTGGTGTGAGCAGGAGGGTGACCAGGGTGTGGTGTGAGCAGGAGGGTGGCCAGGGTGTGGTGTGAGCAGGAGGGTGACCAGGGTGTGGTGTGAGCAGGAGGGTGGCCAGGGTGTGGTGTGAGGAGGAGGGTGGTCAGGGTGTGGTGTGAGCAGGAGGGTGGCCAGGGTGTGGTGTGAGCAGGAGGGTGGCCAGGGTGTGGTGTGAGCAGGAGGGTGGTCAGGGTGTGGTATGAGCAGGAGGGTGGCCAGGGTGTGGTGTGAGCAGGAGGGTGGCCAGGGTGTGGTGTGGGCAGGAGGGTGGTCAGGGTGTGGTGTGAGCAGGAGGGTGGCCAGGGTGTGGTGTGAGCAGGAGGGTGGCCAGGGTGTGGTGTGAGCAGGAGGGTGGCCAGGGTGTGGTGTGAGCAGGAGAGTGGCCAGGGTGTGGTGTGAGCAGGAGGGTGGCCAGGGTGTGGTGTGAGCAGGAGGGTGGCCAGGGTGTGGTGTGAGCAGGAGGGTGGTCAGGGTGTGGTGTGAGCAGGAGGGTGGCCAGGGTGTGGTGTGAGGAGGAGGGTGGCCAGGGTGTGGTGTGAGCAGGAGGGTGGTCAGGGTGTGGTGTGAGCAGGAGGGTGGCCAGGGTGTGGTGTGAGCAGGAGGGTGGCCAGGGTGTGGTGTGAGCAGGAGGGTGGCCAGGGTGTGGTGTGAGCAGGAGGGTGGTCAGGGTGTGGTGTGAGCAGGAGGGTGGCCAGGGTGTGGTGTGAGCAGGAGGGTGACCAGGGTGTGGTGTGAGCAGGACGGTGGCCAGGGTGTGGTGTGAGCAGGAGGGTGGCCAGGGTGTGGTGTGAGCAGGAGAGTGGTCAGGGTGTGGTGTGAGCAGGAGGGTGGTCAGGGTGTGGTGTGAGCAGGAGGGTGGCCAGGGTGTGGTGTGAGCAGGAGGGTGGCCAGGGTGTGGTGTGAGCAGGAGGGTGGCCAGGGTGTGGTGTGAGCAGGAGAGTGGCCAGGGTGTGGTGTGAGCAGGAGGGTGGCCAGGGTGTGGTGTGAGCAGGAGGGTGGCCAGGGTGTGGTGTGAGGAGGAGGGTGGTCAGGGTGTGGTGTGAGCAGGAGGGTGGCCAGGGTGTGGTGTGAGCAGGAGGGTGGCCAGGGTGTGGTTTGAGCAGGAGGGTGGCCAGGGTGTGGTGTGAGCAGGAGGGTGGCCAGGGTGTGGTGTGAGCAGGAGGGTGGTCAGGGTGTGGTGTGAGCAGGAGGGTGGCCAGGGTGTGGTGTGAGCAGGAGGGTGGCCAGGGTGTGGTGTGAGCAGGAGGGTGGCCAGGGTGTGGTGTGAGCAGGAGAGTGGTCAGGGTGTGGTGTGAGCAGGAGGGTGGTCAGGGTGTGGTGTGAGCAGGAGGGTGGCCAGGGTGTGGTGTGAGCAGGAGGGTGACCAGGGTGTGGTGTGAGCAGGACGGTGGCCAGGGTGTGGTGTGAGCAGGAGGGTGGCCAGGGTGTGGTGTGAGCAGGAGAGTGGTCAGGGTGTGGTGTGAGCAGGAGGGTGGTCAGGGTGTGGTGTGAGCAGGAGGGTGGCCAGGGTGTGGTGTGGGCAGGAGGGTGGCCAGGGTGTGGTGTGAGCAGGAGGGTGGCCAGGGTGTGGTGTGAGCAGGAGGGTGGCCAGGGTGTGGTGTGAGCAGGAGGGTGGCCAGGGTGTGGTGTGAGCAGGAGAGTGGCCAGGGTGTGGTGTGAGCAGGAGGGTGGCCAGGGTGTGGTGTGAGCAGGAGGGTGGCCAGGGTGTGGTGTGAGCAGGAGGGTGGCCAGGGTGTGGTGTGAGGAGGAGGGTGGCCAGGGTGTGGTGTGAGCAGGAGGGTGGCCAGGGTGTGGTGTGAGCAGGAGGGTGGTCAGGGTGTGGTGTGAGCAGGAGGGTGGCCAGGGTGTGGTGTGAGGAGGAGGGTGGCCAGGGTGTGGTGTGAGCAGGAGGGTGGTCAGGGTGTGGTGTGAGCAGGAGGGTGGCCAGGGTGTGGTGTGAGCAGGAGGGTGACCAGGGTGTGGTGTGAGCAGGACGGTGGCCAGGGTGTGGTGTGAGCAGGAGGGTGGCCAGGGTGTGGTGTGAGCAGGAGAGTGGTCAGGGTGTGGTGTGAGCAGGAGGGTGGTCAGGGTGTGGTGTGAGCAGGAGGGTGGCCAGGGTGTGGTGTGAGCAGGAGGGTGGCCAGGGTGTGGTGTGAGCAGGAGGGTGGCCAGGGTGTGGTGTGAGCAGGAGAGTGGCCAGGGTGTGGTGTGAGCAGGAGGGTGGCCAGGGTGTGGTGTGAGCAGGAGGGTGGTCAGGGTGTGGTGTGAGCAGGAGGGTGGCCAGGGTGTGGTGTGAGGAGGAGGGTGGCCAGGGTGTGGTGTGAGCAGGAGGGTGGCCAGGGTGTGGTGTGAGCAGGAGGGTGGCCAGGGTGTGGTGTGAGCAGGAGGGTGGCCAGGGTGTGGTGTGAGCAGGAGGGTGGCCAGGGTGTGGTGTGAGCAGGAGGGTGGTCAGGGTGTGGTGTGAGCAGGAGGGTGGCCAGGGTGTGGTGTGAGCAGGAGGGTGACCAGGGTGTGGTGTGAGCAGGACGGTGGCCAGGGTGTGGTGTGAGCAGGAGGGTGGCCAGGGTGTGGTGTGAGCAGGAGAGTGGTCAGGGTGTGGTGTGAGCAGGAGGGTGGTCAGGGTGTGGTGTGAGCAGGAGGGTGGCCAGGGTGTGGTGTGAGCAGGAGAGTGGCCAGGGTGTGCTGTGAGCAGGAGAGTGGTCAGGGTGTGGTGTGAGCAGGAGAGTGGCCAGGGTGTGGTGTGAGCAGGAGAGTGGTCAGGGTGTGGTGTGAGCAGGAGGGTGGTCAGGGTGTGGTGTGAGCAGGAGGGTGGTCAGGTTGTGGTATGAGCAGGAGGGTGGTCAGGGTGTGCTGTGTGGCTGGTGGTACATTCTGGTGAACGCTGTCACATATATATGACCAAAGCGTTGTCATGGCAACTGTCATTTACACACAGCACATTTCCCATTGAAATGGTAACAACATTTGCACTGACACACAGTCTTACTACGTAGGCACAAACAATAATGTACGGGCTTGTGTTTCAGCGAATATCTATCGTTTGTACATCCCAGGTAAAGAGTCTTGATTTCTTCTGATTCTATTGAAATCCTTGTTTCCATCACACTTCAGAACTGCACAAAGTGATCTCCATTTGTGCTTTCCTAGCTCTTATTTTTAAAATATTTGAACAGTTCATTGACAGATATTTAAATACTTTGTGTTACAAACCAATTGACATCCCACGCTTTCCTTCCACACACCCTGTACCCCAGCAAGACTGTAAGATAATTCACTTCACGAATTCCTGTGACTTTGCAGCCACAGAAAGAAAACTAAACACCAAGCTACATGTTAAAAGAACAGGCAACACTTTTAGACGAGACACAGCCTGACAGAGATCTCTATCTTTGAACTCATAGTGCAGGTGAGAAGATGCAAACAAAATTAAGTCATGTTTACTTCTCATTCACTTTCCGACCTGTTTATGTTGGGAGTGCTGAAGCACCCCTCTCTGCCCCCCGCAACCCCTACATTCAACACCTATAACCCCGTTTCGAGGGTGAGAGCTAACTCAATGCTCAGCGGTGCATGGAAGTGACCCTGCACGAGGGCGACCCTGGTCAGGAGAGGGGCCATGAAGGTGACTGGGTGGGATGAGACAAGAATGTCCACAACAGAAGGAGGGGAGGATGTGCACCGCTCTGTGAGAGTAGGGTCCTTGGAGGCCCGAGGTGTCTCCACGGCATGGACCCAACTGCGCGCAACCTCGATTGTAGGGTTTGGTGGACCTCAAGTCTACTCAAGTACTGCTGTGAAGCTGAGTTCCAAGAATTATTACAACTCTAAAGGAATCTACACGGCAACACATGGTCAACCTGAGCGAAGAAGGCCAGAGGAAATCATACATCGATAGAGAGGCCTGTGCCAAGACATGAGTACTCATTGCTGGGACGGGGGGTGGTCAGTTGGAGCCTTATTTAGAGTGTAGCAGATGGGTTACTCCTTTAAAACCTGACGGATATCCTGTCTGCCTTATTACAAGTGCCATAGACTAGAATGGGCTTGACGGAGGAGACAGCGGCCACGTTTCTGATGGAGTATCCTGTCCACCAAACTCTAACCGAGGCCCTTAGTTAGTTCCGACTGGAAGTTTCATGGTTAGGCCCAAGAAAGACCCAAAGGTGGAAAATCCTCTGAGCCACGAGTACTCCGACTCTGATGCGGCCTGTGCTCACCTGGTTCACTGACTGCACACAGGTCGGAATCTCTGGAGGGAAGATTCTGCCCCCCTGCGCTCCCTGCACTGCCCCCATCCGATCGATCAAGCTGAGGTGGCGGGGTGGGCGGAGGGAGCCCTGACAAGCACTGGCCCCAGCCAAGTCAGTCGCTTTCAGGCCACAGTGCTCCGGATCGCTCCAGGAAGCAGTTGGTTGGCTGAGATGTGAGACTCTAATCCAACTCCACCTACTGAGTAGCTCTTGGGCCACTCAACTTCATGACCCTGAGGGAGAAGGGTTAAAGGGGCGTACCTGGGCCACAGTTTTGGCGCCAGTAGTAAGGGTAGGACCAGGACACCAGTGGTAGAAGGCTTTGATTAACGCAGTCTACGGTCAGTGGCCTCTGCCTACCCAATGACTCCTAAAAAAGTTCTCACCGTCAATGTTTCTCTGTGTTTTTCTTCCTCCTTCTAGCCCCATTTTCTGCTTTTTTCTCTTTAGCTCTGGTTCGCAGTCTGATAACGACACATAAGTTCCAGTTACCAAGAATGAGTGCCCGGTGCTGACCACCTAAAATTACGGCACAAATTAACCACAGCTCCTGTCAGAAAACAGCAACACCAGTGATTCGAACCCTGGGTGAGAGAGGAGACAGAACCACCCGCGTCAGACACAGGACCTCCTTACCTTCAGGAGGCACCTCAAGACATGGCTGTTCGAGCAGTAGCAGCCCCCCTCCCCTCGGCGCCTTGAGACCCTCACGGTTGAGTAGTGCGCTTTACAAATGCTCTGATTGATTGAACCTGCTGTAGTGTGCTCCCCAGCACGGGAGCATGCAAAGGACTGTGCCACACACGGAGCTCTATGACAGGCGTCTCTATTCCTCAGCATACAATACTCCACTGTGATTACATCATAACCGGTAATAAGCACACCTACGCACCTCCCAGCAAGTCACGTAATTCCTCTGTTGACCCAGACCCACAAGGGTGACTTAGATGTTGGTGGTAAAGGTCCCGCTGTGGACTTTTTGAATGGAAACCCGCCTGCCGCTGCAACGGTATGCCTGCTGTATTTAGATGTTGGCAGTCCCACAGACGAAAGGCCGCAATCGAACCGCCGTCCCCACCAAGAAACATCGGCCGTGTTGATGGCAGGAAAGGGAGAAGGGGATGCCGGCAGGACTGCAGCCGGCTTTCCCACAGTGCAGGTTTAGACGTGCCTTACCGCCAAGGGAAAGGTGGCGGTCGCCCACCACTCCTTAGTTGGCAGTTTCAGGTGGTTGGGAGTAAAAACTCACCTTTTTTCAACTTTACCCTCCTGTCTTCGACGGAACACGACTGGACACAACTTGCCATCGCTGCCGCCACCAACCCCTGGAAAAAACACCCCTCCTCCCCTTTGACTGACTCCAAGGTAGGGACGCCACATTACGTGGGTACATTTGGTGGGCATTGACGGAAGATGGAGACCACTGGAGTGTAGGAAAGTACCATCTTTCTTGGCATGTTACCCCCAATTTTACATGTATGTCAGTATGGTTTTGCCTGTCTCACTGGGACCCTGCTAGCCAGGACCCGAGTGCTCATAGTTTGTGGCCTTAATGCGTATACCTGTGTAGTGCCTAACTGCGTCACTGAGGCTCAGCTAATCAGAACCTCAGTGCTCATGCTCTCTCTACCTTTAAATTTGTCACTGTAGGCTAGTGACCACTTTTACCAATTTCAATTGGGATACTGGAACACCCTTATAATTCCCTAGTATATGGTACCTAGGTACCCAGGGCATTGGGGTTCAAGGCGATCCATATGGGCTGCAGTATTTCTTTTGCCACCCATAGGGAGCTCAGACAAACCTTTAGCAGGACTGCCATTGCAGCCTGAGTGAAATAATGCAGGAGTTATTTCACAGCCATTTTCACTGCTCTTAAGTAACTTATAAGTCACCTATATGTCTAACCTTCACTTGCTGAAGGTTAGATGCAAAGTTACTAAGTGTGAGGGCACCCTTGCACAAGCAAAGGTGCCCCCACAGAGTTCAGGGCCATTTCCCCGGGCTTTGGGAGTGCGGGGACACCAATACACGCGGGGACTACATATAGGTCAATACCTATATGTAGCTTCACAATGGTAACTCCGAATATGGCCATGTAACATGTCTAACATCATGGAATTGTCCCCCCATTCCAAATCTGGTATTGGGGAGCCAATTCCATGCATCCTGGGGGCTCCACCATGGACCCCCAGTACTGCCAAAACCAGCTCCCTGGGGTTTTCTCTGCAGCTATCGCTGCTGCCAATCCACAGACAGGGTTCTGCCCTCCTGGGTTCTGGGCAGCCCAGTCCCAGGAAGGCAGAACAAAGCATTTCCATTGAGAGCAGGGTGTTACACCCTCTCCCTTTGGAAATAGGTGTTAAAGGCAGGGGAGGGGTAGCCTCCCCCAGCCTCTGGAAATGCTTTGAAGGGCACAGATGGTGCCCTCCTTGCTTAAGCCAGTCTACACCGGTTAAGGGAAACCCCAGTCCCTGCTCTGGCAAGAAATGGGACAAAGGAAAGGGGAGTGACCACTCCCCTGTCCATCACAACCCCAGGGGTGGTGCCCAGAGCTCCTCCAGTGTGTCCCAGACCTCTGCCATTTTGTTTCCAGAGGTGGGAGGGCACACTGGAGGTCTCTGAGTGGCCAGTGCCAGCAGGTGGCGTCAGAGCCCCCTCCTGATAGGTGCTTACCTGACTAGGTGGCCAATCCCCCTCTGAGGGCTATTTAGGGTCTCTCCAGTGGGCTTTTCCTCTGATTACGACTTGCAAGAATCCAGCAGGACTCCTCTGCACTTCTCTCTTCAACTTCTGCCAAGGATCGACCTCTGACTGCTCAAGGACGCCTGCAAAACTGCAACAAGGTAGCCAGAAGACTACCAGCAACATTGTATCGCCTCATCCTGCCGACTTTCTTGACTGTTTCCTGGTGGTGCATGCTCTGGGGGCTGCCTGCCTTCACCCTGCACTGGAAGCCACGAAGAAATCTCCAGTGGGCTGACGGAATCTTCGCCCTGCTAACGCAGGCACCAAAAGACTGCATCACCGGTCCTCTGGGACTCCTCTCATCTTGACGAGCTTGGCCCCTGGAACACAGAAGCTGGACCCAAGTGACCCAGACTATCCAGTGGTCCAACTGTCCAAATTTGGAGGAAGTAAGTCCTTGCATCCCCTCCCCAGACAGTAATCCTGTGCATTGTGTGATCTGCAGCTACAAGGGCTTCTGTGCACATTTCCAAGAAATTATGCATGCACAGCTGAGCCTAGGTCCCCAGCATTCTTCCCTGCAATGCTCAGCTCCCTGACTTGATCTCCTGTGTCGTGGGACCTCGCTTTGCAGTATTGAGACTGCCGCTGTGTTCAGACTTCTGGAACCCATGTTCAAGGACTTCTGTGGGTGCTTTCTTCCTGTCCAAGGGCTCTCTACGTTGCTGAGGGCCCCCTCTGCCTCCTCTCCCAAGTGGCAACATCCTGGTCCTTCCTGGGTCCGGGCAGCACCCTTTTTCTCCAACTGCAACTCGTGCAGCTAGCAAGGCTTGTTTGCTGTATTTTGCCAAGGAAACAACTCTGCATCCTCCAGCACGCCATGCGACATCTTCTGCATGAAGAAGAACTTCCTACCTCCTTTCATTGTTGCAAAACCTGCAGCTTCTTCCAACCGGAGGCAGCCATTTTGCATCTTCATCCTGGGTTTAGTGGGCTCCTGCCCACCCGGACACTTTTGCGACTCTTGGACTTGGTCCTCTTCCTTTGCAGTTCCTCAGGCCAAGGAATATGTCTTCAGTGCTTTGCAGTCTGTTGTGGTCCTTGCAAAATCCTTTATCACGACTTTAATGTGTTTCTGGGGAAATAGTAGTGCGTTACTCCTACTTTCCAGGGTTTTGGGGTGGGGTATCTTGGACACCCTTAGTGTTTTCTTACACTCCCAGCGACCCTCTACCCACTACACTAGCCTAGGGGTCAATTCGTGGTTTGCATTCCACTTTCTTAGTATATGGTTTGTGTTGCCCCTAGCCCTATTGCATCCTATTGTATTCTCCAGTGTTAGCATTACTTTTCTAACTGTTTACTTACCTGATTTTGGTTTGTGTGTATATTTTGTGTATTTTACTTACCTCCTAAGGGAGTATATCCTCTGAGATATTTCTGACACATTGTCACTAAATTAAAGTACCTTTATTTTTAGTAACTCTGATTCTTGTGATTCTTGTGATATAGTGCTATATGATATAACTGGTATAGTAGGAGGTTTGCATGTCTCCTAGTTCAGCCTAAGCTGCTCTGCTATAGCTACCTCTATCAGCCTAAGCTGCTAGAACACTACTAATCTACTGATAAGGGATAAATGGACCTGGCACAGGGTGTAAGTACCATTGGTACCCACTAAAAGCCAGGCCAGCCTCCTACATTGCCCCAGGCCTGTTGCATCCTATTGTATTCTACAGTGTTTGCACTACGTTTCTAACGGTTTACTTGCCTGATTTTGATTTGTATATATATTTTGTGTATTTTACTTACATCCTAAGGGAGTATATCCTCTGAGATATTTCCGACCCATTGTCACTAAAATAAAGTACCTTTATTTTTGGTAGCTCTGAGCATTGTGATTCATATGATATAGTGCTATATGATATAAGTGGTATAGTAGGAGCTTTGCATGTCTCCTAGTTCAGCCTAAGCTGCTCTGCTATAGCTGCTTCTATCAGCCTAAGCTGCTAGAACACTACTAATCTACTAATAAGGGATAACTGGACCTGGCACAAGGTGTAAGTACCATTGGTACCCACTAAAAGCCAGGCCAGCCTACTACATGGAGGCATATACATGTCAAGGTATATTTTTTATCACTGTGTCATGCATCTGTTGGGGACACAAGTGGGACAGACACAGATGGGGACGCATGGGTACACAACACATATTGCACATATACACAGCTGTCAGTATGGTGCCAATATTTATTGGGAAATTAATGCTGGCACCACAATGACGGTAATGATGGTAATGACGGTACATTTACACCTGCCAACTGTGTCCATGTGTGCACATTGCCAGGGGACTGGTAGCTGTCATGTTACGGTGCAAGTTGCGTGTGAGTCAGTACGTGTATGTGTGTATGTGAAGCGATTGGTTGAGGTGGGGGGAGCGGGTGTGTGAGTGTGTTTGTGTAGCTGAGTGTGCAGTTGTATTTCTTGTTGTGGTTGTGTGGGTGCACTGTCAATGGTGTGTGTATGTTGTGTCATGGATGGATGTCAATGTGTGGTTGAGACATATGTGCAGCCCTTACCCATTTACACCCCTCAACTCTAAACGAGGGGCTCTGTCCAGTGCTTCCCATCTCCATGGATCCATTTTCGGCAAAGCAGACCTTAAATTCTGGCGAATTATCTGCAGGCCAGGAGCCGCAGGATCCAGAGAAGGTGGATGACATCAGTTTTGGAATGTTTTGAACAATCCAGATGGTTGCAGCATCAGTGAGGGGTGCACCAAGCCGGTCTATTAAACAGCCTTTTGGTCCATAAGTGGTGCTCTGTCTTCTCGGGTCATCTCCTGCCCATGAAGCATTTGAGCATAAGAGCAGTTGTGTGTCTAGTAATGAGCTCATCCTGGGCAAGGGTAAATCTTACGTTCTTATTTGTGCTTGGCATGTGCCCGGCCTTTCCAAAGTCCACGTCACGTGTGGGTCAGGGATTCAGGAGTGGTCAAGTGTGGGCCATGCTTCTGGGTTTTGCCGTTGACCGGCGTTTCTGCTGCTGTTGCCCTATAATCTGTTTACTAAATAAATCTACCTTTATGAGCAATGACGTCCACAACCAAGTGTTTGCCATTGGCCGCTTGAGTAAACAAGGCAGGGAACATTATCTTCTCATATTTGTAGCAAAGAGCTTGGCAAATATTTGAGCAGGAAAGCAATATCGGTGAGTAGAAGGCCCATTCGACGGGATGTTTCCTGGGTTTGCAATAAATAAGGCTTATTCTTCGGGGTCATCGATAAGTCTCATCTACATCTACATTTCCCGGGTTGGCAGTTAATCTGGTTCATTCTTTCAGGACATTTTGCGGGTTCACAATTCCCAGGTTGACAATCAATAAGGCTCATTCTTCTAGTGCATTTTCTGGGTTGACAATTAATATGGCTCGTTCTTGGTGGTCAATTCCCAGGTTGTCAATCAATAAGGCTCAGTTTTTGGGGTCAATTTCAGGGTGACAATCAAAAGACCTCATTCTATAAGAACATATCCCATGCTGCCAATCAATAAGGCTCATTCTATAAGAATTATTCCCATGTTGCCACTGAATAAGGCTCATTCTTCTGGAACATTTCCTGGGTTGACAATAAGGCTCATTCTTCTGGAACATTTCCTGGGTTGACAATAAGGCTCAGTCCTCTGGAACATTTCCTTGGTTGCCAATGAATAAGGCTCATTCTTCTGGAGCATTTCCTGGGTTGACAATAAGGCTCATTCTTCTGGAACATTTCCTGGGTTGAGAATATGGCTCAGTCTTCAGGAACATTTCCTTGGTTAGCAATAAATAAGGCTCATAATTCTGGAACATTTCCTGGGTTGAAAATACGGCTCAGTCTTCTGGAACATTTCCTGGGTTGACAATAAGGTTCAGTCTTCTGGAACATTTCCTGGGTTGACAATAAGGCTCATTCTTCTAGAACATTTCCTGGGTTGATAATAAGGCTCAGCATTCTGGAAGATTTCCTGGGTTGACAATGAATAAGGCTCATTCTTCTGGAACATTTCCTGTGTTGACAATAAGGCTCATTCTTCTGGAACATTTCCTGGGTTGACAATGAATAAGGCCCATTCTTCTGGAACATTTCCTCGGTTGGCAATGAATTAGGCTCATTAATCTGGAACATTTCCTGGGTTGACAATAAGGCTCATTCTTCTGGAACATTTCCTGGGTTGACAATAAGGCTCAGTCTTCTGGAACATTTCCTGGGTTGGAAAAGAATAAGGCTCATTGTTCTAGAACATTTCCTGGATTGACAATAAGGCAAAATCTTTTGGAACATTTCCTGGGTTGGCAATAAGGCTCAGTCTTCTGGAACATTTCCTGGGTTGACAGTAAGGCTCAGTGTTCTGGAACATTTCCTGGGTTGACAATAAGGCTCATTCTTCATGAACATTTCCCAGGTTGACAATAAGGCTCAGTCTTCTGGAACATTTCCCGGGTTGGCAATGAATAAGGCTCATTCTTCTGGAACATTTCCTGGGTTGACAATAAGGCTCATTCTTCTGGAACATTTCCTGGGTTGACAATAAGGCTCAGTCTTCTGGAACATTTCCTGGGTTGACAATAAGGCTCATTCTTCTGGAACATTTCCCAGGTTGACAATAAGGCTCAGTCTTCTGGAACTTTTCCTGGGTTGACAATAAGGCTCACTCTTCTGGAACATTTCCCGGGTTGACAATAAGGCTCTGTCTTCTGGAACATTTCCCGGGTTGAAAATAAGGCTCATTCTTCTAGAACATTTCCTGGGTTGACAATAAGGCTCAGTCTTCTGGAACATTTCCCGGGTTGGCAATGAATAAGGCTATTCTTCTGGAACATTTCCTGGGTTGACAATAAGGCTCATTCTTCTGGAACATTTCCTGGGTTGACAATAAGGCTCAGTCTTCTGGAACGTTTCTTGGGTTGACAATAAGACTCAGTCTTCTGGAACATTTCCTGGGTCGGCAAAGAATAAGGCTCATTGTTCTGGAACATTTCCTGGGTTGACAATAAGGCTAAATCTCCTGGAACATTTTCCAGGTTGAGAATCAATGAGGCTCAGTATTCTGGAACATTTCCTGGGTTGACAATAAGGTTCAGTCTTCTGGAACATTTCCTGGGTTGACAATAAGGCTCATTCTTCTAGAACATTTCCTGGGTTGACAATAAGGCTCAGTCTTCTTGAACATTTCCTGGGTTGATAATAAGGCTCAGCATTCTGGAAGATTTCCTGGGTTGACAATGAATAAGGCTCATTCTTCTGGAACATTGCCTGGGTTGACAATAAGGCTCATTCTTCTGGAACATTTCCTGGGTTGACAATGAATAAGGCCCATTCTTCTGGAACATTTCCTCGGTTGGCAATGAATTAGGCTCATTAATCTGGAACATTTCCTGGGTTGACAATAAGGCTCATTCTTCTGGAACATTTCCTGGGTTGACAATAAGGCTCATTCTTCTGGAACATTTCCTGGGTTGACAATAAGGCTCAGTCTTCTGGAACATTTCCTGGGTTGGCAAAGAATAAGGCTCATTGTTCTGGAACATTTCCTGGATTGACAATAAGGCTAAATCTTCTGGAACATTTCCTGGGTTGGCAATAAGGCTCAGTCTTCTGGAACATTTGCTGGGTTGACAATAAGGCTCAGTGTTCTGGAACATTTCCTGGGTTGACAATAAGGCTCATTCTTCTGGAACATTTCCCAGGTTGACAATAAGGCTCAGTCTTCTGGAACTTTTCCTGGGTTGACAATAAGGCTCACTCTTCTGGAACATTTCCCGGGTTGACAATAAGGCTCAGTCTTCTGGAACATTTCCCAGGTTGACAATAAGGCTCATTCTTCTAGAACATTTCCTGGGTTGACAATAAGGCTCAGTCTTCTGGAACATTTCCCGGGTTGGCAATGAATAAGGCTCATTCTTCTGGAACATTTCCTGGGTTGACAATAAGGCTCATTCTTCTGGAACATTTCCCAGGTTGACAATAAGGCTCAGTCTTCTGGAACTTTTCCTGGGTTGACAATAAGGCTCACTCTTCTGGAACATTTCCCGGGTTGACAATAAAGCTCAGTCTTCTGGAACATTTCCCGGGTTGACAATAAGGCTCATTCTTCTAGAACATTTCCTGGGTTGACAATAAGGCTCAGTCTTCTGGAACATTTCCCGGGTTGGCAATGAATAAGGCTATTCTTCTGGAACATTTCCTGGGTTGACAATAAGGCTCATTCTTCTGGAACATTTCCTGGGTTGACAATAAGGCTCAGTCTTCTGGAACGTTTCTTGGGTTGACAATAAGGCTCAGTCTTCTGGAACATTTCCTTGGTCGGCAAAGAATAAGGCTCATTGTTCTGGAACATTTCCTGGGTTGACAATAAGGCTAAATCTCCTGGAACATTTTCCAGTTTGAGAATCAATGAGGCTCAGTATTCTGGAACATTTCCTGGGTTGACAATAAGGTTCAGTCTTCTGGAACATTTCCTGGGTTGACAATAAGGCTCATTCTTCTAGAACATTTCCTGGGTTGACAATAAGGCTCAGTCTTCTTGAACATTTCCTGGGTTGATAATAAGGCTCAGCATTCTGGAAGATTTCCTGGGTTGACAATGAATAAGGCTCATTCTTCTGGAACATTGCCTGGGTTGACAATAAGGCTCATTCTTCTGGAACATTTCCTGGGTTGACAATGAATAAGGCCCATTCTTCTGGAACATTTCCTCGGTTGGCAATGAATTAGGCTCATTAATCTGGAACATTTCCTGTGTTGACAATAAGGCTCATTCTTCTGGAACATTTCCTGGGTTGACAATAAGGCTCATTCTTCTGGAACATTTCCTGGGTTGACAATAAGGCTCAGTCTTCTGGAACATTTCCTGGGTTGGCAAAGAATAAGGCTCATTGTTCTGGAACATTTCCTGGATTGACAATAAGGCTAAATCTTCTGGAACATTTCCTGGGTTGGCAATAAGGCTCAGTCTTCTGGAACATTTCATGGGTTGACAATAAGGCTCAGTCTTCTGGAACATTTCCCGGGTTGGCAATGAATAAGGCTCATTCTTCTGGAACATTTCCTGGGTTGACAATAAGGCTAATTCTTCTGGAACATTTCCTGGGTTGACAATAAGGCTCAGTCTTCTGGAACATTTCCTGGGTTGACAATAAGGCTCATTCTTCTGGAACATTTCCCAGGTTGACAATAAGGCTCAGTCTTCTGGAACTTTTCCTGGGTTGACAATAAGGCTCACTCTTCTGGAACATTTCCCGGGTTGACAATAAGGCTCAGTCTTCTGGAACATTTCCCGGGTTGACAATAAGGCTCATTCTTCTAGAACATTTCCTGGGTTGACAATAAGGCTCAGTCTTCTGGAACATTTCCCGGGTTGGCAATGAATAAGGCTATTCTTCTGGAACATTTCCTGGGTTGACAATAAGGCTCATTCTTCTGGAACATTTCCCAGGTTGACAATAAGGCTCAGTCTTCTGGAACTTTTCCTGGGTTGACAATAAGGCTCACTCTTCTGGAACATTTCCCGGGTTGACAATAAGGCTCAGTCTTCTGGAACATTTCCCGGGTTGACAATAAGGCTCATTCTTCTAGAACATTTCCTGGGTTGACAATAAGGCTCAGTCTTCTGGAACATTTCCCGGGTTGGCAATGAATAAGGCTATTCTTCTGGAACATTTCCTGGGTTGACAATAAGGCTCATTCTTCTGGAACATTTCCTGGGTTGACAATAAGGCTCAGTCTTCTGGAACGTTTCTTGGGTTGACAATAAGGCTCAGTCTTCTGGAACATTTCCTGGGTTGACAATGAATAAGGCTCATTCTTCTGGAACATTGCCTGGGTTGACAATAAGGCTCATTCTTCTGGAACATTTCCTGGGTTGACAATGAATAAGGCCCATTCTTCTGGAACATTTCCTCGGTTGGCAATGAATTAGGCTCATTAATCTGGAACATTTCCTGGGTTGACAATAAGGCTCATTCTTCTGGAACATTTCCTGGGTTGACAATAAGGCTCATTCTTCTGGAACATTTCCTGGGTTGACAATAAGGCTCAGTCTTCTGGAACATTTCCTGGGTTGGCAAAGAATAAGGCTCATTGTTCTGGAACATTTCCTGGATTGACAATAAGGCTAAATCTTCTGGAACATTTACTGGGTTGGCAATAAGGCTCAGTCTTCTGGAACATTTCCTGGGTTGACAATAAGGCTCAGTCTTCTGGAACATTTCCCGGGTTGGCAATGAATAAGGCTCATTCTTCTGGAACATTTCCTGGGTTGACAATAAGGCTCATTCTTCTGGAACATTTCCTGGGTTGACAATAAGGCTCAGTCTTCTGGAACATTTCCTGGGTTGACAATAAGGCTCATTCTTCTGGAACATTTCCCAGGTTGACAATAAGGCTCAGTCTTCTGGAACTTTTCCTGGGTTGACAATAAGGCTCACTCTTCTGGAACATTTCCCGGGTTGACAATAAGGCTCAGTCTTCTGGAACATTTCCCGGGTTGACAATAAGGCTCATTCTTCTAGAACATTTCCTGGGTTGACAATAAGGCTCAGTCTTCTGGAACATTTCCCGGGTTGGCAATGAATAAGGCTATTCTTCTGGAACATTTCCTGGGTTGACAATAAGGCTCAGTCTTCTGGAACATTTCCTGGGTTGACAATAAGGCTCAGTCTTCTGGAACGTTTCTTGGGTTGACAATAAGGCTCAGTCTTCTGGAACATTTCCTGGGTCGGCAAAGAATAAGGCTCATTGTTCTGGAACATTTCCTGGGTTGACAATAAGGCTAAATCTCCTGGAACATTTTCCAGGTTGAGAATCAATGAGGCTCAGTATTCTGGAACATTTCCTGGGTTGACAATAAGGTTCAGTCTTCTGGAACATTTCCTGGGTTGACAATAAGGCTCATTCTTCTAGAACATTTCCTGGGTTGACAATAAGGCTCAGTCTTCTTGAACATTTCCTGGGTTGATAATAAGGCTCAGCATTCTGGAAGATTTCCTGGGTTGACAATGAATAAGGCTCATTCTTCTGGAACATTGCCTGGGTTGACAATAAGGCTCATTCTTCTGGAACATTTCCTGGGTTGACAATGAATAAGGCCCATTCTTCTGGAACATTTCCTCGGTTGGCAATGAATTAGGCTCATTAATCTGGAACATTTCCTGGGTTGACAATAAGGCTCATTCTTCTGGAACATTTCCTGGGTTGACAATAAGGCTCAGTCTTCTGGAACATTTCCTGGGTTGGCAAAGAATAAGGCTCATTGTTCTGGAACATTTCCTGGATTGACAATAAGGCTAAATCTTCTGGAACATTTCCTGGGTTGGCAATAAGGCTCAGTCTTCTGGAACATTTCCTGGGTTGACAATAAGGCTCAGTCTTCTGGAACATTTCCTGGGTTGACAATAAGGCTCATTCTTCTGGAACATTTCCCAGGTTGACAATAAGGCTCAGTCTTCTGGAACTTTTCCTGGGTTGACAATAAGGCTCACTCTTCTGGAACATTTCCCGGGTTGACAATAAGGCTCAGTCTTCTGGAACATTTCCCGGGTTGACAATAAGGCTCATTCTTCTAGAACATTTCCTGGGTTGACAATAAGGCTCAGTCTTCTGGAACATTTCCTGGGTTGGCAATGAATAAGGCTCATTCTTCTGGAACATTTCCTGGGTTGACAATAAGGCTCATTCTTCTGGAACATTTCCTGGGTTGACAATAAGGCTCAGTCTTCTGGAACATTTCCTGGGTCGGCAAAGAATAAGGCTCATTGTTCTGGAACATTTCCTGGGTTGACAATAAGGCTAAATCTCCTGGAACGTTTTCCAGGTTGAGAATCAATGAGGCTCATTCTTTGGGGACATTTCCTGGGTTGATAATCAAAAAGGCTCATTCTTTGGGTACGTTTCCTGGGTTGATAATCAATAAGGCTCATTCTTTGGGGACAGTTCCTGGGTTGACAATCAACAAGGCTCACTCTTCAGGGATATTTCCCGGGTTCGGAATCAATAAGGCCAATTCTTTGGGGACATTTTCTGAGTTGAGAATCAATATGCCTCATTCTTTGGGGACATTTGCTGGATTGAGAATCAATAAAGTTAATTCTTTGGAGGCATTTCCTGAGTTGAGAATCCATAAGGCACATTCTTCGGGGACTTTTCCTGGGTTGATAATCATTAGAGCTCATTCTTTGGGGACTTTTCCTGGGTTGATTATCAATAAGACTCATTCTTTGGGGACATTTCCTAGGTTGTCAATGAATAAGGCTCATTCTTCTGGACCATTTCCTGGGTTGACAATCAATAAGGCTCATTCTTCAGGGACATTTCCCAGGTTCAGAACAAAAAAGGCTCATTCTCTGGGGACATTTCTTGGGTTGAGAACCAATAAGGCCCATTCTATGGGGACAATTCCTGGGTTGAGAATTAATAAGGCTCATTCTTTGGGGACATTCCCTGGGTTGACAAACACTGCTAGACTGGACCTACATTGACTTTGTGCTTTGACTTTGCACCGCAGCCCCTCTCAAAGGGAATCTGCGCTTTAAGGATATTTAAAGGCAGCCCCCATATTAACCTATGAGAGAGATAGGCCTTGCACAGTGAAAACCGAATTTGGCAGTATTTCACTGTTAGGACATATAAACACACTAGTATATGTCCTACCCTAAACATACACTGCACCCTGCCCATGGGGCTACCTAGGGCCTAACTTAGGGGTGCCTTACATGTAGTAAAAGGGAATGTTGAGGCCTGGCAAGTGGGTACATTTGCCAAATCGCATTGGCAGTTTAAAACTGCACACACAGACACTGCAGTGGCCGGTCTAAGACATGATTACGGGGCTACTTATGTGGGTGGCACAACCAGTGCTGCAGGCCCACTAGTAGCATTTAATATACAGGCCCTGGCACCTCTAGTGCACTTTACTAGGGACTTACCACTAAATCAAATATCCCAATCATGGATAAACCAATCAACAGTTCACTTTACATAGACAGCACTTTAGCACTGGTTAGCAGTGTTAAAGTGCCCAGAGCCCTAAAGCTAACAAAAACAGGTCAGAAAAAATAGGAGGAAGGAGGCAAAAAGACTGGAATGACCCTGCATAAAGGGTAATTTCCAACATCAACCCTTCCCCTTTGTGAATGTTGACATAAACATTGTTTTAACTCACTCGGTTTTCCTTTAAGGAAAACAGGCTGCATTGAAAAGCAATCACAGACATGGCGGTCCACTGACCTCAGCAGGCCTTCATCCCTATGATTTTAGGGAATCATAGTGGGTTGCAAGGAAGTGGAATTGTGATCCACTATGATTCAGTATTTTGCAAACGGAGTGTATAGGTCGGTTTGCAAAATACGGAACTGGTCGTAAAAATACTGGTCCAATATTGCTACCAGTATTTTGCAACCAGTGGTTATTACATCTGGACTCGTGCTTATTATTTGAGCCAGTGGCTTGGGCACTTCACTCTAAAGTATCTTGTAATTTGGTGATGAAAGGTCAGTGGACCAAAATCATTCCATATACGGAGAGGGGAGGTGGGGGCCCTCTCCCCGAGCCATCACAGATCCCATCGAGCCCACTGCATGCAGGGAGCCGTCTGGGGCCGCAGGGCCACAAGTTTGTGTATGGTGGGTGTCCTGGGTGGGCACCAAGGCACAGAATTTTGATAATGCGCACAGCGGGGAATGGGGTCTGCGAGGGCCCCCTCCACTTTATTTTAAGTATTGGCCCTGGAGCATGGGTTCGGGGGGTGGGAAAACTATAGGGTACCTGCATAGTTTCAGCCAAGTCAGAGTCAATCTGGAGAAACCCCTAGGGCTGTAGATACGCTTCCCACAATAATGCATGCAGTATTGTCCAAACTCTGCCATCTATTGCAAATCCTTCTACTTATCCTTTGGGTACTCAAGATCTCTTGACTATTTATTTTTTGCTGTTTAAGTGTGTCTATGAATATTTTACCTGCTTCTTTCCTACCCTGTAATAGAACTATCTGATGTTTAAAACATGTGCTCTTTGTTTTTTGGAAGGAGAACTTGTAACTCCACAGTAAATGTAATGCAGAAACCTTCATTTTTCCCCTGTCTCTTTATGTTTCTTTCAAGCTCTCGAAGGATAGTTTCCAGCTCCAGTCTGGCTACTTCTTCGCCCTCCTCAGGGTAAAACTATATGAAAGTCCTTACCCCTGTTAGTGTTTGGCATTTCCCAGAACACTTCTTATGACCTCCTTTAGTGAGATCCTCTTAAATGTAATGTTTAATGGTACCATTCATTAACTCTAAAGCAGAGTCTTTAATGTTATGAAATTCACTTGCCAAGTTCTTGGCTTCCTTCAGACCCAAGTGGTTTACATTCTTGCTGTAAGTTCTGTACTTTGTCTAAGAAACACTGAGTATTTAGAGCTGTCTCCTGCCTAGAATAGCTTTCATGGCCACTGTGTGCCACCCACGCATATGGTAACACAAACTCACCTATATCCGGAGTTAAGGCTTTTGTAAAATGACAAATTCCTTGATGAGGAGGCCTCGACCTATCCATGTAGGTTTGAAGAGTGGATTTACCCTCATCTTTGTATGAAGCTGGCTACTGTTGGGAACTGATTGGTGTCTTCATTGGTTCTGTGGGGCTGTGGTAGACATCTCTCCCCACCTAAACATCTCCTAGCCAAGTCTTTCAAAGATTGCTTTGTAGATTCTGTTGTTGACTCCCTTTCAAGATGTCTGCAAAGACAAGAAACGCATCAGGCCGCCCTTAGCAAAAGGAAGAGAGATCCATTAATTACTTTGTTGACAAAATTGATTACCACTTTACCTATCAGAGTGCCAGCATCTGACCGTTCAAAGGCCCTCGATATGTGACATAAACTGCATTACCAAAGTGCATTGTTAGTACCACTGGTGTCAGGGCCGGCTTTAGTGCTGGTGGTGCCCCCCGGTGACCTGCTTCTCCACAGATTCCCTCACTACCACCCTTCAACAGTGCCCGCAAGGCTCCATCACCAATCTCACTCACATGCACTGCTTTCGTTTTATAGTGCCGCTCATACGAGTGTAGGTTGTCGAGGCACTTTACATCACAAACACATTATACAGAGCCAATGAATTGTATGTGCGTAGATCAGTGTATAGGAATCGTTACACAAGACAGAGGACCACAAGGTGTAGGAGTCACACGTCATCCGTACTGGTAGGCACTATAGTTCACGAGTGGTTGGTCTGGAAAAGCAGAAACTCGGGGTTTACAACTTAACACTGTGGTTAGGGGTTGTATTTACTAATAAGAATTGATTTCCACCTAAATTGACCTTTTTTGCTACATTGGGATAAGGAAAGACTGCGGAAAAAATCATAACGCTCTGTCCCTTGCAGTTTGCATGATGACACTTAATAGTTCATTGTTTTATATTAGGTTTTAAACCTATAAACTGCGAGTAGCAAAATGATCCCTCTGACTAAAGCAGTAACCCACTGAACTATTTACATTATATGCACTTTGTGATCTGCAGCAGGCACATTAACTGTCCACACTACTTTATGATGACTTAACAGTTCCACTAATCAAAACTCCGATCTCTCTCCAGCAGGAGCATGAAGCACAAGAGTTATTGTGACATTTTTATTGCTGCTGGAAAATTGCTGGGGGCAAGGAACGAGGCAGCAGGTGCTTTTATAACCATAATATACTTGAAAACGCTGCACCCCCCCCCAAAGTCAGCACCTGGTGCGGTGGTACCGCGCGACCGCCCTAGAGCCAGCCCTGACTGTGTCACATGTCAAGTGCAGCCAAACTTGTTAAAAGTTTTAGTTGGTGGTTGCCCAAGTGAAATGGCGCACCCTGCGCTAAGGTATTTACCACAGCCATCTGTACGGCACCATGAAAAGTTTCTCCACTTTGTAAGATTGTGATGATTGGTAGAGACCATGGAACGGTGTGCAAAGAATTTCTGACCTCTGCCCTCCTATCAGACAATCGTGACACTCCTTAGTCCAAACTGTTTCTACGCTAGCAAACAGTTTTAAACTTTGAAATCTAAGAAAGATGCGAGCAAATCATATTTATTTTCTTGGTTTAAATTCCCTTCACATATATTATCATCATATTTGTCTATGTTGCCCAATAATATAGTTGAAAATTGAATAAACATAAACTTCTTAACTGAATGACATCATTATGGGGGTCATTCTGACCCTGGCGGCCGGTGACCGCCAGGGTCACCGACCACGGGAGCACCGCCAACAGGCTGGCGGTGCTCCCGAGGGCATTCTGACCGCGGCGGTTCAGCCGCGGTCAGAAAGGGTAAACCGGCGGTCTCCCGCCGGTTTACCGCTGCCCCAATGAATCCTCCATGGCGGCGGAGCGCGCTCCGCCGCCATGGGGATTCAGACACCCCCTACCGCCATCCTGTTCATGGCGGGAAACCCGCCATGAACAGGATGGCGGTAGGGGGTGCCGCGGGCCCCTGGGGGCCCCTGCAGTGCCCATGCCAATGGCATGGGCACTGCAGGGGCCCCCGTAAGAGGGCCCCGCAAAGTATTTCAGTGTCTGCTTTGCAGACACTGAAATACGCGACGGGTGCAACTGCACCCGTCGCACCCCTGCAACTACGCCGGCTCATTTCTGAGCCGGCGTCCTCGTTGCAGGGGCATTTCTGCTGGGCCGGCGGGCGCTCTTTTGGAAAGCGCCCGCCGGCCCAGCGGAAATGTCTGAATGGCCGCCGCGGTCTTTTGACCGCGGTGCGGTCATTCGGCGGCGGAACCTTGGCGGACGGCCTCCGCCATCCGCCAAGGTCTGAATCACCCCCTATGTTTTTCCAGCCCACTCTGTGTGAGTTTTCTCAGTGAAATTCATAAGCATATTGTTCATTTTATAAAAAAAAAATGTTTGCAAAATTGCCTCAAACAGAAACTTAGTTTTGGGACTTTTACCAAGTTAATGTGGTCTACCGCACGCCCCCCCCCTTCCCGCGACACACCAGGACCAAATTCATTCCATGTATAAGGTCCCCCATGGCCCATGAATGAACAAAAAAGTCCTCCGGGATCGGGTTCCCAGAGCCAGTGAGGCTCAGGCAGGGCGGCTGCTTGGCCCCATCCTCTTGAATTTAACCCCTTCTGTGCCGAGGACGTAGTGGTTACGTCCTTCGGCACAGTGCTGCTGTGCCGAGGACGTAACCACTATGTCCTCGGCACACAGCCCAGAGGGAGCGCTCTCACTCCCTCTGTGTGCTTCCCCCAACACCCCCAAGTCAGGGATGGAAGGGGAAACTCTTCCCCTTCCACCCCCGACCCTCCCCCACCGCCCCTGTGACGTCAGCGCGCAAGCACGCGCTGATTTGTCACAGGGTCTCCCCCATCACGCTAGCGCGATTGAAAGAGAAAGAGAAATTTATTTTAGGCCATTTCTGCCCCCCCTGGGGCCGGCTGAGCTGGAGGCCAAAATGCACAGGTAGGCTCTGTTTTCTATGAAAAAATGTGATGTGTCCACGTTGTGTTTTGGGCCATTTCCTGTCGCGGGCGCTAGGCCTAGCCACACAAGTGAGGGATCATTTTTATCGGGAGACTTGGGGGAATGCTGGGTGGAAGGAAATTTGTGGCTCCTCTGTGATTCCAGAACTTTCTGTCACCAAAATGTGAGGAAAACGTGTTCTGTTAGCCAAATTTTGAGGTTTGCAAAGGATTCTGGGTAACAGAACTTGGTTAGAGCCCCACAAGTCACCCTATCTTGGATTCCCCTAGGTCTCTAGTTTTCAGAAATGCACAGGTTTGGTAGGTTTCCCTAGGTGCCGGCTGAGCTAGAGGCCAAAATCTACAGGTAGGCACTTTGCAAAAAACACCTCTGTTTTCTTTCAAAAAATGTGATGTGTCCACGTTGCGTTTTGGGGCATTTCCTGTTGCGTGCGCTAGGCATTCCCACACAAGTGAGGTATCATTTTTATTGGGAGACTTGGGGGAACGCTGGGTGGAAGGAAATTTGTGACTCCTCTCTGATTCCAGAACTTTCTGTCACCAAAATTTGAGGAAAATGTGTTTTTTAAGCCAAAGTTTGAGGTTTGCAAAGGATTCTGGGTAACAGAACCTGGTCAGAGCCCCACAAATCACCCCATCTTGGATTCCCCTAGGTCTCTAGTTTTAAAAAATGCACAGGGTTGGTAGGTTTTCCTAGGTGCCGGCTGAGCTAGAGGCCAAAATCTACAGGTAGGCACTTTGCAAAAAACACCTCTATTTTCTTTAAAAAAATTTGATATGTCCACGTTGCGTTTTGGGGCATTTCCTGTCGCGTGCGCCAGGCCTACCCACACAAGTGAGGTATCATTTTTATTGGGAGACTTGGGGGAACGCTGGGTGGAAGGAAACTTGTGACTCCTCTCTGATTCCAGAACTTTCTGTCACCAAAATTTGAGGAAAATGTGTTTTTTTAGCCAAAGTTTGAGGTTTGCAAAGGGTTCTGGGTAACAGAACCTGGTCAGAGCCCCACAAATCACCCCATCTTGGATTCCCCTAGGTTTTCCTAGATGCCGGCTGAGCTCGAGGCCAAAATCTACAGGTAGGCACTTTGCAAAAAACACCTCTGTTTTCTTTAAAAAAATGTGATGTGTCCACATTGCGTTTTGGGGCGTTTCCCGTCGCGGGCGCTAGGCCTACCCACACAAGTGAGGTATCATTTTTATTGGGAGACTTGGGGGAACATAGATTAGCAAAACAAGTGTTATTGCCCCTTGTCTTTCTCTACATTTTTTCCTTCCAAATATAAGGGAGTGTGTAAAAAAGATATCTATTTGAGAAATGCCCTGTAATTCACATGCTAGTATGGTCACCCCGGAATTCAGAGATGTGCAAATAACCACTGCTTCTCAACACCTTATCTTGTTTTCTTTTTGGAAATACAAAGGTTTTCTTGATAGCTATTTTTCACTCTTTATATTTCAGCAAATGAATTGCTGTATACCCGGTATAGAGTGAAAACGCACTGCAGGGTGCATTTCATTTATTGGCTCTGGGTACCTAGGGTTCTTGATGAACCTACAAGCCCTATATATCCCAGCAACCAGAGGAGTCCAGCAGACGTAATGGTATATTGCTTTCGAAAATCTGACATTGCAGGAAAAAGTTACAGAGTAAAACGTAGAGAAAAAGTGATGTTTTTTTCACCTCAATTTCAATATTTTTCTTTTTCAGTTGTTATTTTCTGTAGGAAACCCTTGTAGGATCTACACAAATGACCCCTTGCTGAATTCAGAATTGTGTCTACTTTTCAGAAATATTTAGGTTTCTGGGATCCAGTATTGGTTTCATGCCCATTTCTGTCACTGACTGGAAGGAGGCTGAACGCACAAAAAATTGTAAAAATGGGGTATGTCCCAGTAAAATGCCAAATTTGTGTTGAAAAATTGGGTTTTCTGATTCAAGTCTGCCTGTTCCTGAAAGCTGGGAAGCTGGTGATTTTAGCACCGCAAACCCTTTGTTGATGCCATTTTCAGGGAAAAAAACACAAGCCTTCTTCTGAAGCCACTTTTTCCCATTTTTTTAAAAAAAACGAGATTTTCACTGTATTTTGGCTAATTTCTTAGTCTCCTCCAGGGGAAACCACAAACTCTGGGTACCATTAGAATCCCAAGGATGTTAGAAAAAAAGGACGCAAATTTGGCGTGGATAGCTTATGTGGACAAAAAGTTATGAGGGCCTAAGCGCGAACTGCCCCAAATAGCCAAAAAAAGGCTCGGCACAGGAGGGGGAAAAGGCCTAGCAGCGAAGGGGTTAAAAAAAAAAAAGCCCTGGGATGGGGTCCCCAAGGCCTAAGGAGATGCAGAGAGAGGGCTGTGCAGACCCCTCTCCTTTTTTTGTAAGTTTCAGCCTCTGTGGTGGGCTTCCCAGGGCCTATAATTGCTTGGGGAGGGGAACACCATAGCCCCACTCCCCTTTTGAAAAAAGGCAATGGGCAATGGGGTCCCCAGGGCCTAATAAGGCTTAAGGGAGGGGGGGCCAATTGGTCTTCCTTCCCTTTAAAAAGCATAAGGCCTTCACGGATGGCATCCCCAGGGCCAAATGAGGCTTGGGGGTGCAGTTAGCCCCCATCCCCTTAAAAAACAAAGGACTAGGGGATGGGATCCCCAGGGCCTAATGAGGCTCAGGGAGGGGGGAACTAAGTCCTCATCTCTTTTAAAAAACATAAGGCCCTGTGGGGGGGTTTTCTGCGGCCCTGGCCACCCCCTGCTGCACACAGCCAAAGGCCATTGGTGTAAGTCCCTAGAAAGTGGTGCCCCTGCCACCTGGGGTCTTAGTAGAGGAGAGGGTCCCTAAGGGCATCAGCACGTATTGTGCCACCCTCAGGATTGCCCCCTAAAATCTAGATGCACACAGCAGCCACAGCAGTCTGAGTCCTGGTGCCGTTCAGGTGAAAGCACGATACCTTATCCTATGTGGATTTATAGAGCGCGTGGCCACCGTGAGGCTTCCCCGAGTTGGTGTACAGCCAGGTTTTGAGAAGTTTCCTAAATCAGAGTTGACTGGGCTCTAGTCTCAGTCTGACAGTCATTGTATTCCGCAGTTTTGGGGATAAATAGGAGAAGGATCTTCCTCCCCATCTGGCCTTTCGAATGCGCAGGACCTTCAGCAGACCCGTGATGGAGGACCTGAACGTCCTGTTGGGGGTGTAAGGAATGAGAAGAGGCGTGATCATCTTGGGCCCCTTGTGACTGGCCGCCTTGTGAGTTATGCACAGCATCTTGAATTTTACTCTTTTCTCTATTGGGAGCCAGTGCAGAGATGCCAAGGCCTCTTTGGAGGATGAAAATGCAAGTAGCTTAAAGATTGTCCTAGTTGCTGCATTTTGGCCACTTGGAGTCTCCTTAGGACTGTTTTAGGTGAGCCCAAATACAGGGAGTTCCCACAGTACTAGTAACAAAATTAGAGCCTGGACCACAATTCTTCTGGATAGTTTAGGTGGTAGGCCTAGAATTTTCTGCAGTGTTCTCAACAGGGTGAAGTATGTAAAGGTCAGTTTTTCCCTGTGCTTCAATAGACAAGGAGCTGTCCAGCAAACTTCTGATGGCACGGGGTCCCTAGGCTATTCGGCCAGCCTAGTATGCTCAAAGGAGATGCAATGTTCCCCTCCATCATCAGCTCCATTTATCTCTGTTCATCTTCAGAAAGCAGCTAGCTGTCCATTGAGCCGCTTTCTCCAGGCAGGGACCTAGCCGCTGATGGAGGCCATTACTGGAGGCCAAGGAGCCGACCAGCTGCGTGTGGTCAGCATAGGATCCAGCTGCGTGTAGTCAGCATGGGATCCAGCTGTGTGCCATCAGCATAAGATCCAGCTGCGTGTGGTCAGCATAGGATCCAGCTGTGTGCTGTCAGCATAGGATCCAGCGGCGTGTGGTCAGCATAGGATCCAGCTGCGTGTAGTCAGCATGGGATCCAGCTGTGTGCCATCAGCATAAGATCCAGCTGCATCTCATAAGCATAGGATCCAGCTGTGTGTTGTCAGCATAGGATCCAGCGGCGTGTGGTCAGCATAATATCCAGCTTCATGTCGTCAGCGTAGGATCTAGCTGCGTGTCATCAGCATAGGATCCAGCTGTGTGTCGTCAGCATATGATCCAGCTTCGTGCCGTCAGCATAGGATCCAGCTGCATGTCATCAGCATAGGATCCAGCTTTGTGCCGTCAGCATAGAATCCAGCTGCGTGTCATCAGCATAGGATCCAGCTGCGTGTCGTCAGCATAGGATCCAGCTGCGTGTGGTCAGCATAGGATCCAGCTTCGTGCCGTCAACATAGGATCCAGCTGCATGTCATCAGCATAGGATCCAGCTGCGTGTCATCAGCATAGGATCCAGCTGCGTGTCGTCCGCATCAGATCCAGCTGCGTATCCTCAGCAGAGGATCCAGCTTTGTGCTGTCAGCGTAGGATCTAGCTGCGTGTGATCAGCATAGGATCCAGCTGTGTGTCATCAGCATAGGATCCAGCTTCGTGCCGTCAGCATAGGATCCAGCTGCGTGTCATCAGCATAGGATCCAGCTGCGTTTCGTCAGCATCGGATCCAGCTGCGTATCCTCAGCAGAGAATCCAGCTTTGTGCCGTCAGCATAGGATCCAGCTGCGTGTGGTCAGCATAGGATCCAGCTGCGTGTAGTCAGCATGGGATCCAGCTGTGTGCCGTCAGCATAGGATCCAGCTGCGTGCCATCAGCATAGGATCCAGCTGCGTGTCGTCAGCATAGGATCTAGCTTCGTGCCGTCAGCATAGAATCCAGCTGCGTGTCGTCAGCATAGGATCCAGCTTCATGCCATCAGCATAGGATCCAGCTGCGTGTCATCAGCATAGGATCCAGCTGCGTATTATCAGCAGAGGATCCAGCTGTGTTTCGTCAGCAGAGGATATGTTAGACACACCAAATTCCTTAGCAATGGCAGCTAGTGGTTGTAGGTAGATTTTAAAGAGAGTGG
Source organism: Pleurodeles waltl (assembly GCF_031143425.1). Taxonomy (NCBI): domain Eukaryota; kingdom Metazoa; phylum Chordata; class Amphibia; order Caudata; family Salamandridae; genus Pleurodeles; species Pleurodeles waltl. Next base: position 7,413,958 of record NC_090436.1, read on the forward strand.
GACTTAATGATGACCCTTGCGGGACCCCAGATTTTAGTGGGAGCACCACCTAAAAACTCAGGGGATCCCAGATCTGAAAAAATCTATCTTTGAGAAAGGAGAGAAGCTGATTTAGAACCTCCTTCTTCACATCTATTTCACTCAACCTGCAAGCTAAGATGGCATGGCTGACCATGTTGAACGCTGTGCTCAGGTCAAGGAGAATGATAACTCCCCTTCCTCCCCTGTGTAGAATTCATTTTACATTCTCCGTTACCACCAGTATGGCTGATTCCGTGCTGTGTTTAGGACGGAAACCGTTTTGTGTTGGGTCAAGGAGCAAGTTTTCCTCTAAGTGCCGGGTTTCTCTAGTTTCTCTTGGACATTACCCATAAACAGCAGCAAGAAGATGGGTCTGTAATCTCCTGGCAGTGTGGGATCAAGGCTTGCTTTATTAGCAGCGGTTTGACTACAGCATGTTTCCATTCTGGGGGACTGAGGTTTAGTAGACCAGGGATGGTAGGGAATATTTCTTGTCTTACATCCCATAAAATATGAGGGGGAGCCAGGTCCAAGGGGGAGCCGGATTTCACTGTCCCTAAGAGGTCCAAGAGTGTATCTTCAGTAACTGGGGGGAAAGCTGTAGTGATCCTCTATTTCTTCGGCCCTGGCCACTGTCTCTAGCATTGTGGATGGTGTTTCTCTCCCCTGTAGAAGTTCACTGTAAATAAAGGTGTGTGTGCCACGTCACTATCACTGCATCAAAATATATGTAAGTCTGGGAGCCATAAGGCGGGGTACATATTTGATGTGTGGATACAGATATGTCCCTGTGATGTCCAGCCCCAGTGCTGAGCTTTGCAAGTGAACAGGGAAGCCATCTTAAGGAATGTGCTGGACATACGTCAACACGAGTGCCCCAGTCACATAATGGCTTTACTGGACCCTATGGTGTTTGGTATCAAACATCTTGTCTTAATAAATTCAGGCTGATGCCAGCCTCAGAATTATTATCACATACACCCAGAGGGCACCTTAGAGGTGCCCCCTGAAACCCACTAGTCTCTTGGGAGCTTATTTACAAGGAGCTTGGGCCGCCGTTGCATAATTTTGTTTCGACACGAGCCCACTATGAGTGTCTCAACTGTGGATTCCCTGACACCGCCTACTGCCTCTTTGTGCATCCCCCTCAATGGCGACCGTCTCCGGTGACAAAGACCTGATGCCTCAGCACACCTTTGCACCTTAACAGCCTGAACTGAGGAAAAGAGGACCAAAGGTGTCCCTACATCCCGAGCATCGCAAGACTTGAGCCCCCGTGTTGGTTCAGTCGGACTGGCCCGCCAGTCCTCACCTGCAGCTTATTTACCCCAGGACTGCTTCCCATTGAAACCAACGGGACACCTGATGTCGTAAAGCACCTCTGCACCCAGACACCCCGAGCCCCCGAGGTGACTGATTAGTGCTGCCTTGGAGAGTGCTCCGTACTTACCTTAACTCCTGAGAACTGGTCCTGTAAGTCGCTGTTCAACGCCTTCATGCAACACTTGTGTTTCTCTCTATAAGTTTGCATTACTGCTTTAAAGACACCACCACTATTTTTGCTATTCTCTTCAAAACTATATCAGAATGTATTCATTTATTTTTGCAACAGTATTCCGGTGTTAAAACATAATATAATAAGATATCTATTTTTCTAACACTTGGTCTTGAGTTCCTTCTTGAGAGTGTGTCTCGTTTACGCCCTCTGTGAGAACAACAAATGCGTATCTCTGCCTGCTGAAGAGCCCAGCTGCTCACGCATGCCATCTCAACTGAGAGCTTTTGTGATTGTCATTTGTAATCCTGTAAAACAATATGGATCGCCTGGACTATCTGCACAGAGCCCCCACACATTGGTGCACTACATGGAAGCCAGCTTCCTACCTTGGTGGTTCAGGTGGACAGAACACTTCGCATTGGCAGATACCACACTGTCAATAAGTGTTTCCATGAAGAAACTCACAATTGACTTTAGAACCCAAACTAGTTTTCCAATCTTTTCGATTTTTCTAAATTTCTAATCTGACCAGTAGGGCCTTGTGTTAAGTCCCCCAAACTGTATTAGAAGTTTAAAAGATTTTTGTAGTTAATAAGGCCTATAAAAACTTTTCACTATCCTCTCTTTTCTAGAGTTCTAAAAAGGTCCCAACTACTTTAAAAAGAAGTCTGGCGCAGAGGATGGAGTTGTGGAGCTCAACTTAAATCCTTCCCTGCAACTCTCCACGCAGCAGCTAAGGAACCTCTGTAGTGCACCTATCCTCAGCATTGTCGTTTTTAGGCCTCCCTGAGCCGTATTCAGCCTTGGGGAGCCCATCCCCTGGGGCACAATGATTTTAATAAGGAGAGGGGGGCATGCGGCCCTACTCCCTGAGTTGTGTTCCATCCTGGGGACCCCATTTCATTATTAGGGGAGGAGGGCAAGCATACTCCCACCCCAATCTGTATTAGGCCCCGGGGACCCAACCCCCTGGGGCCCACAGTATTTTGTAATGGGAGAGGGGGCACATGGCCCCACAACTCACACCTTTAAAAGACCCCACAGGGCCATGCCTTTGGAAGAAGCCCCTTCCTGAGCCTTTAATATGCCAGGGGATGCCATCTCCCGGGGCCTGCTCATATCCTGTGTACCAGACAGCCCAGCCCCTGAGCACAGTGGTTTCTCTGCCCACACCGGCATGGGCTGGGAAATTTGTGTTCGCTCCTGTCTGGCAGGAGCATTTTTGAATCTCCCCACCACCCCAAACAGGACCAAGCGCAAGGTATGCTGTAAAAATGCTCCATCCTGCTGGGAGCAGACTTGAGATCTGTTTCCCTGCCTGCACTGATGTGGCAGAGAAACAGATCAACAGATTGCTCCCCCGAGCAATGCTAGCTCCCGCAGCATGAAGGAAGTTGGCCAGAGCTCAACTTGTGCATGATGAGTGCCCTGGGTGGGCACTGAGGCACCTACCTAAAATAAATAAATTTAATTGTAACATGAGCTACTATTAGGAACAAAGAAGTATGTCTGGAGGGAACTAACAATCACAATCGGAGGGAGCGTATGTTGCGTGCGACGCGTGTTGCATGGTCGAAAGAGATGGGCGGAGTGGATTTGGTATGTTACATTAAATGAACATATAATGAAATGTAGCCAGATGTTGTTCTTGTAGTGGTGCAGGTGAGAGCAGTGAGGTCAGTGTAAGAAAGTTACTTGTAGAATGCTGCAACTTAGGACAGTGGAACAGTAATAAAGAATAGGACTGCTGTTCGAAGAATATATTACATTGAGTTTTGTCTTTCCTTTATCTTGTTTCATCTCATGGTTGTGTTTTTAGCTTTGCAGATAGGATGTTATATGCATAACGGCTGATGTGAAACATCGGGTTGGTTTGTTTGAAGAATCCAGTGGATCAAGAATGGTGCAAATAATAGGTTTGTGTTTTATGGTGAGTGAAACAGGAATTTTCATATCACGTATGAAGGTTTGGATGTGCCAACAAGAAAATAACTTTTGTGGACCGAATTGCAAAGTTAGACTTTTGGGTTAAGTTTAGACTTTTGGTTTAAAGTTAGACTTTTGGTCTAAGTTTAGACTTTTGGTCTAAGTTTACCTTTGTGAATGGGGTCCTTGAATAATTAGCACATGAATAGTGGATATATGAGGGAACGTAGGGTTTTTTCCTCTTTTTCTTGTCTTTTGGGTCGCTATTAAATATATTGCTTAATGATATCTTTATTTTAAGGTTAATTTTTATGTCCAGAAGAGATTATTTTTGTGAATTAATTAATCCGACTGAAAGAGGCATGATGTCCATACACGAATAAAGAGACTCTTGAGACAAGAATTTGGTCGTACGAATAAATTGGGGTGAGTGTACCTCTGAGTAGGGGGTGTGGAGGATGCAAGGTGCTAGAGGTGAATACAGAGATGTAAACACTGGGCCTCTCGTGAAAGTGTGAAGGGGTGTAACTTCTGGTGGTGGCAAGTCCATGTATCAAGTGTGTTAACTTGTTAAAGTAACTGACGATTTATTTCTGATAAATTTGTGAATGTACTAAGGAAACCTCTTTGTGAATAATTGTCATTGGAATACCATGTCTTAATACTAAGGCCCTCATTATAACATTGGCGGTATATTCCACCTACCGCCACGGCGACGGCCGCCAATAGAGCATTGCCGCGGCTACCAGCCGTCATCCTGTTTATGACCATAGCTGGATTTCCACCAGAAGGATGGTGGAATTCCAGCTATGGTCATGGCGGCGAACAGCGGTAAGGTGGCGCTGCTGCCAGCAGCAGCACCACGCAAGTAGACCGCCGCAGGCCGTATCATGACCCATGATACGGCCTGGCGGTGTTCTGCTGGCGGACGTTGTTGCTGGCAGCAGCGCCCCGTCCCGTTTTCTGCTGGAGGACCCCCTCACAACAGGTAAGTCGGTGCTCCGACAGGGGAGGGGGATGTTGTGTGTGGGTGTGTGTGTATGTCTGTGCGTGCGTGTATGTGGGTATGTGATGCGTGTTGTCTGTGTGTGCATGTATTGATGTGTGAGTGCGTGTATGTTGTTTTGTGGGCATGCGTGTGTGCATGTATGTATGTCAGTGTGTTTGGATGTGTGTATGAATGGATGTATGCATGCATGGATGAATGTGGGTATGAGTGTGTGTATGCATGTGTACGTTGGTGAGTGAAGGTGCGTGTATGTCGTGGGGTGGGTCTGGAGAGGGAGGGGGTTTAGGGGAAAAACCTGGGAGAGGGAGGGGGCGGGAAGAACCCTATCAGTGACAGGGAATAGAAATTCCCTGTCACTGATAGTGCCTACCGCCATGGTTTTCGTGGCGGTAAGGTTACCATGAAAACCATGGTGATAGGGGGGATCATAATCCCGTGGGGGGGCTAGTGACAGCCGCCTGGCTGGAGACTGAAGTCTCCAGCCTGGCGGTCGTTACCGCCGTGGCGGACGGAGTGGTACATTGGCAGTTTGGCTTGAGCCAACCCGCCAATATCATAGGGACATTGGGAAAAGTACCGCCAGCCTGTTGGCAGCACTTTTCTCCATTTTACCGCTGTCCGCCAACATCGTAATGAGGGCCTAAGTTCTATAGCTAATGTGGTCAGCAATTGAAGCATTTTTGTGTATGTGTTGATCATTGGCTCCCCACGTAACTTTTAATTCCCCTTAAAAACAAATACAGCCCTGGGGGATGGCGTTCCCAGGGAATGAGAAGGCTTGAGGAGGGGGGCAGTGCAGTCACCCTCTCTTTAAAAAAATATATGGCCGTGGAGAGTAGGGTACCTGGGGCCTGAGAAGGCTTGAGGAGGAGGGCAGTGTGGCCCTTCACCCTTTCAAAAAATATACGTGGAGAGTGCGGTCCCCAGGGCCTAATGATGTCACAGGGGCACCACGCAGAAGTCCTGTGGTGTGGGCCCTTGGGGCCTGAAGAGGCTCGAGAGGGGGCGCGCGACCCCCTTCCCCTTTAAAAAACATATGTAGCTCTGGGGGATGGGGTCCCTACAAGCTAATGAGTCTCGGGGAACTCACACACCTAATAATTTAAGTCCTTAAAAATGTTGTCGAATTGCCCTCTCCTGTGTTAAATGTCGATATGTTTCAACCTCTAATACCCGTTTACTTGGTCTCCTCAGGAGCTGGACTCATGGGCAGAGATAGTTCATCTGCCAGCTGAAAAAGACCGTGAACAGACTTGAACTTTGCCTAGGAGCTGGGCTAGCTAGCAGTGGATACAGAACATCACGGCTACCACTATACTAAAAGAGTCTTATTTGTGACGTTGCTGTTTTTTTCTCGATGTTTTTTTTTAGATGCTCGGGTCACTGGAGTTCGCCCTGTGCCTCCTGGTGCTGCTCACGGCTGTTCATAGTTCAGGCGGAAGCCCTTCTTCTTGCAGGGTCCGGGTACCAGTGAATCCACCGCCATCTTGGATTGGCTTGGCTGAAAAGAAACTCATTGGGGCCTCATTTACAAGGAAACTGGTGCATCGGCTCCGATGTGCCAGTTTCCTTGCGTCGCCCTGCTCCCCCCTAACAACACCATGGCAGCGCTGTATTTATAATACAGTGCACCATGGCGCTCGTTAGCACAACTCTGTCAACATTTCTAACACAGTTGTGGCGCTTTGCTGGACTAGTGTAAAAACATTTGATGGTAGTTGTAGAAGAGTAGTCGCGGTGTAGTGTCATGCCGATGCTGCGGTCGTGACGACTGACCTGGATACAGAACGGGGGACTTCTTCTGTAGGAAAGTACCATCTTGCCTGGCATGTTACCCCCATTTTTCACTGTATATATGTTGTTTTAGTGTATGTGTCACTGGGACCCTGCCAGCCAGGGCCCCAGTGCTCATAAGTGTGCCCTGTATGTGTTACCTGTGTTATGACTAACTGTCTCACTGAGGCTCTGCTATCCAGAACCTCAGTGGTTATGCTCTCTCATTTCTTCCAAATTGTCACTAACAGGCTAGTGACCAATTTTACCAATTTACATTGGCATACTGGAACACCCTTATAATTCCCTAGTATATGGTACTGAGGTACCCAGGGTATTGGGGTTCCAGGAGATCCCTATGGGCTGCAGCATTTCTTTTGCCACCCATAGGGAGCTCTGACAATTCTTACACAGGCCTGCCACTGCAGCCTGAGTGAAATAGCGTCCACGTTATTTCACAGCCATTTTACACTGCATTTAAGTAACTTATAAGTCACCTATATGTCTAACCTTTACCTGGTAAAGGTTGGGTGCTAAGTTACTTAGTGTGTGGGCACCCTGGCACTAGCCAAGGTGCCCCCACATTGTTCAGGGCCAATTCCCCGGACTTTGTGAGTGCGGGGACACCATTACACGCGTGCACTACATATAGGTCACTACCTATATGTAGCTTCACAATGGTAACTCCGAATATGGCCATGTAACATGTCTATGATCATGGAATTGCCCCCTCTATGCCATCCTGGCATAGTTGGCACAATCCCATGATCCCACAGGTCTGTAGCTCAGACCTGGGTACTGCCAAACTGCCTTTCCCGGGGTTTCACTGCAGCTGCTGCTGCTGCCAACCCCTCAGACAGGTTTCTGCCCTCCTGGGGTCCAGCCAGGCTTGGCCCAGGAAGGCAGAACAAAGGACTTCCTCAGAGAGAGGGTGTTACACCCTCTCCCTTTGGAAAATGGTGTTAGGGCTGGGGAGGAGTAGCCTCCCCCAGCCTCTGGAAATGCTTTCATGGGCACAGATGGTGCCCATTTCTGCATAAGCCAGTCTACACCGGTTCAGGGACCTCTCAGCCCTGCTCTGGTGCGAAACTGGACAAAGGAAAGAGGAGTGACCACTCCCCTTACCTGCACCTCCCCTGGGAGGTGCCCAGAGCTCCTCCAGTGTGCTCCAGACCTCTGCCATCTTGGAAACAGAGGTGCTGCTGGCACACTGGACTGCTCTGAGTGGCCAGGGCCAGCAGGTGACGTCAGAGACTCCTTCTGATAGGCTCCTTCAGGTGTTGCTAGCCTATCTTCTCTCCTAAGTAGCCAAACCCTCTTTTCTGGCTATTTAGGGTCTCTGCTTTGGGGATTTCCTTAGATAACGAATGCAAGAGCTCATCCGAGTTCCTCTGCAGCTCTCTCTTCACCTTCTGCCAAGGAATCGACTGCTGAACGCGCTGGAAGCCTGCAAAACTGCAACAAAGTAGCAAAGACGACTACTGCAACTCTGTAACGCTGATCCTGCCACCTTCTCGACTGCTTTCCTGGTGGTGCATGCTGTGGGGGTAGTCTGCCTCCTCTCTGCACTAGAAGCTCCGAAGAAATCTCCCGTGGGTCGACGGAATCGTCCCCCTGCAAGCGCAGGCACCAAAGAACTGCATCACCGGTACCCTGGGTCTCCTCTCAGCACGACGAGCGAGGTCCCTTGAATCCAGCAACTCTGTCCAAGTGACTCCCACAGTCCAGTGACTCTTCAGTCCAAGTTTGGTGGAGGTAAGTCCTTGCCTCCCCACGCCAGACTGCATTGCTGGGAACCGCGACTTTTGCAGCTACTCCGGCCTCCGTGCACTTCCGGCGGAAATCCTTTGTGCACAGTCCAGCCTGGGTCCACGGCACTCTAACCTGCATTGCACGACCTCCTAAGTTGTCCTCCAGCGGCGTGGGACTCCTTTGTGCAACTTCGGGTGAGCACTGTTTCACTCCATTTTGTAGTGCCTGTTCCGGCACTTCTGCGGGTGCTGCCTGCTTCTGAGAGGGCTCCTTGTTGTGCTCGACGCCCCCTCTTTCTCCAGACACAATTGGCGACATCCTGGTCCCTCCTGGGCCACAGCAGCATCCAAAAACCCTAACCGCACGACTTGCAGCTAGCAAGGCTTGTTTGCGGTCTTTCTTCAGGAAAAAACTCCTGCACAACTCTCCACGGCGTGAGGGATCCGTCCTCCGAAGGGGAAGTTCCTAGCCCTTGTCGTTCCTGCAGAACCTTCAGCATCTACTGTCCAGTAGCAGCTTCTTTGCATCCACAGCTGGCATTTCCTGGGCATCTGCCCATCTCCGACTTGCTTGTGACTTTTGGACTTGGTCCCCTTGTTCCACAGGTACCCTCGACTGGAAATCCATCGTTGTTGCATTGCTGGTTTGTGTCTTTCCTGCAGAATTCCCCTATCACGACTTCTATGTCCTTTGGGGAACTTTAGTGCACTTTGCACTCACTTTTCAGGGTCTTGGGGTGGGCTATTTTTCTAACCCTTACTATTTTCTAATAGTTCCAGCGACCCTCTACAAGGTCACTTAGGTTTGGGGTCCATTCGTGGTTCGCATTCCACTTTTGGAGTATATGGTTTGTGTTGCCGCTATCCCTATGTGTCCCGATTGCATCCTATTGTAACTATACATTGTTTGCACTGTTTTCTAATACTATTACTGCATATTTTGGTATTGTGTACATATATCTTGTGTATATTTGCTATCCTCATACTGAGGGTACTCACTGAGATACTTTTGGCATATTGTCATAAAAATAAAGTACCTTTATTTTTAGTATATCTGTGTATTGTGTTTTCTTATGATATTGTGCAAGTGACACCAGTGGTACTGTAGGAGCTTCACTCGTCTCCTAGTTCAGCCTAAGCTGCTCTGCTAAGCTACCATTATCTATCAGCCTAAGCTGCTAGACACCCTATACACTAATAAGGGATACCTGGGCCTGGTGCAAGGTGTAAGTACCCCTTGGTACTCACTACAAGCCAGTCCAGCCTCCTACATTGGTTGTGCAGCGGTGGGATAAGTGCTCTGTAACTACTTACCACTTTTGTCATTGTACTTTTCATAAGAGAAAAATATACAAAAGAAGTTCAGTGTATGTACACCTAACCAAAAAGTTTGCATTTATTTTCTCACCTCTTTTCTAAAGTGCTGAAAAGTACCTCTAAACTTTCTAAAAAGTTCTTAAAAAGTTTAAAAAGTTTTTTTCTGTCTTTCTAAAAGTTTTGAAAAACTTTTTCTTCCTTTTTCTATCACTTAAACACTTTCTAAAAATGTCTGGCACAGGTCAAACTGTTGATCTGTCCAAACTTGCTTATGATCACCTTAGCTGGAAAGGAGCAAGGAGTCTCTGCATAGAAAGAGGTTTAAGTGTAGGGAAGAATCCCCCTAGAGAACCGTTAGTGAATATGCTTGTTGAACAGGATAAGGCCAGAGCTGGCACAACTGTTGAAAAGTTAGCTGATGGTTCCCACTCTGATTCTGGGGCACCCCTAGCAAAAGAGGTGGAAGGGAAACTTCCAAGCCTGCCCCCTAGCAAGCCACCTAGCATAGCTGGTACTGATGTAGAGTCACACCATACTGATAGTGTGGTCTCACATCACAGTAAGAGTATCCCTTCTCATCATAGTAGAAGTGCTGTTTCTGTTAGAAAAGCTGTTAGGGTGCCTTCTGTTAGGGCCAGGTCTCCTTCTGTTCTATCTCAGCATACTTCTGTCTCTAGACATGCCTCACCCACCCACCCTGATGACAGAGTGTTAGAAAGGGAGCTCAATAGATTGAGAGTGGAACAAACCAGACTGAAGCTCAAGAAGCAACAGCTGGATTTGGATAGGCAGTCCTTAGAGGTGGAAATGGAAAGACAGAAATTGGGTTTAGAAACCCATGGTGGCAGCAGCAGTATTCCCCATAGTCATCCTAGTCATCCTGCAAAAGAGCATGATTCCAGGAATCTGCACAAGATAGTTCCCCCTTATAAGGAGGGGGATGACATTAACAAGTGGTTTGCTGCAATTGAGAGGGCCTGTGTTGTACAGGATGTCCCTCAAAGGCAGTGGGCTGCTATCCTATGGCTATCATTTAGTGGAAAGGGTAGGGATAGGCTCCTTACTGTAAAAGAAAGTGATGCCAATAATTTTGCAGTTCTTAAGAATGCACTCCTCGATGGTTATGGCTTAACCACTGAACAGTACAGGATGAAGTTCAGAGAGACCAAAAAGGAGTCTTCACAAGACTGGGTTGATTTTGTTGACCATTCAGTGAAGGCCTTGGAGGGGTGGTTACATGGCAGTAAAGTTACTGATTATGAAAGCCTGTATAACTTGATCCTGAGAGAGCATATACTTAATAACTGTGTGTCTGATTTGTTGCACCAGTACCTGGTGGACTCTGATCTGACCTCTCCCCAAGAATTGGGAAAGAAGGCAGACAAATGGGTCAGAACAAGAGTGAACAGAAAAGTTCATACAGGGGGTGACAAAGATGACAATAAGAAGAAGGATGGTAAGTCTTCTGACAAGGGTGGGGACAAATCTAAAAATGAGTCTTCATCAGGCCCACAAAAACACTCTGGTGGGGGTGGTGGGTCCAAATCCTCTTCAAATCAAAACAAAGAAAAGAAACCATGGTGCTATTTATGTAAAATAAAAGGCCATTGGACAACAGATCCCAGTTGTCCAAAGAAAAGCACCAAGCCTCCTACCACTACAACCCCTACTGCTACACCTAGTGTCCCTACTAATATCAGTGGTGGTGGGAGCAAACCTACTAATAGCCAATCCAAGGGAGTAGCTGGGCTCACTTTTGGTAACTTAGTTGGGGTTGGTCTTGTTAGGGAGTCCACAGAGGTTGTGTTAGTCTCTAAGGGGGCTATTGATTTAGCCACCTTAGTTGCTTGTCCCCTTAACATGGATAAGTACAAGCAACTACCCCTAATAAATGGTGTTGAGGTTCAGGCCTACAGGGACACTGGTGCCAGTGTGACTATGGTCATAGAGAAACTGGTCCACCCTGAACAACACCTACTTGGTCACCAGTACCAAGTAACCGATGCTCACAACAACACACTTAGCCACCCCATGGCTGTTGTAAATCTCAACTGGGGGGGGGTTACTGGTCCAAAGAAAGTTGCGGTTGCCTCAGATTTACCTGTAGACTGTCTACTTGGAAATGATTTAGAGACATCAGCTTGGTCAGATGTGGAGTTGGAGGCCCATGCAGCAATGCTGGGCATTCCTGGGCATATTTTTGCTTTGACAAGGGCTCAGGCCAAAAAGCAAAAAGGACAGGGTGACTTGGATCCTGGAAGAATGGACCAAGTGCTCCCTAAAGCTAGGGGTAGCAAAGGTAAATCAATATCTACTATCCCTCCCTCTACAGTGAATTCTACTTCTGAGGAAGAAGAATTCCCACCCTGTGCAGAACCTACACCAGAGGAGCTGGAAGCAGACACTGCTGAGCTTTTGGGTGAAGGGGGGCCTGCCAGGGAGGAGCTGAGTGTGGCACAGCAGACCTGTCCCACACTAGAGGGTCTAAGACAGCAAGCTGTCAAACAAGCAAATGGGGATGTCAGTGACTCTCACAGAGTTTACTGGGAGGACAACCTCTTGTACACTGAAGCAAGGGATCCTATACCTGGAACTGCCAGGAGATTAGTGATTCCTCAGGAGTACAGAAAGTTCCTCCTAACTCTAGCCCACGACATTCCCTTAGCTGGACATTTGGGGCAAATGAAAACCTGGGACAGGATTGTTCCCTTGTTTCATTGGCCTAGAATGTCAGAGGACACAAAAGAATTTTGTAAGTCCTGTGAAACCTGTCAAGCCAGTGGCAAAACAGGTGGCACGCCAAAGGCACCCCTTATTCCACTGCCTGTGGTTGGGGTTCCCTTTGAAAGGGTAGGGGTTGACATAGTTGGCCCCCTTGACCCTCCTACTGCTTCAGGCAATAGGTTTATCTTGGTGGTAGTGGACCATGCCACCAGATATCCTGAAGCAATTCCTCTAAGGACCACCTGCAGTGGCAAAGGCCCTCCTGGGAATATTTTCCAGGGTGGGCTTCCCAAAAGAGGTAGTATCAGACAGGGGAAGCAATTTCATGTCTGCTTACTTAAAGGCCATGTGGAAGGAGTGTGGTGTGACATACAAGTTCACTACACCCTATCATCCACAAACAAATGGACTGGTGGAGAGATTTAACAAAACTCTCAAAGGCATGATTATGGGACTCCTAGAAAAACTCCGCAGGAGATGGGATATCCTTTTACCATGCCTCCTTTTTGCTTACAGGGAGGTACCCCAGAAAGGAGTGGGCTTCAGCCCCTTTGAACTCCTCTTTGGACACCCTGTGAGAGGTCCTCTAACACTTGTTAAGGAGGGTTGGGAACAACCTTTAAAAGCTCCAAAGCAAGACATAGTGGACTAAGTACTTGGTCTCAGATCAAGGATGGCTGAGTACATGAAAAGGCCAGTAAAAACCTTCAGGCCAGCCAAGAGCTCCAAAAGCAATGGCATGACCAGAAGGCTGTTTTGGTTCAGTACCAACCAGGGCAGAAAGTGTGGGTCTTGGAGCCTGTGGCCCCAAGAGCACTCCAAGATAAATGGAGTGGACCCCACACAATTGTTGAGAAAAAGGGTGAAGTCACCTTCTTAGTTGACTTAGGCACTGCCAGGAGTCCCCTTAGGGTGCTCCATGTCAATCGCCTGAAACCCTACTGTGACAGGGCTGATCTCACCCTGATCGTGGCAACAGATGAAGGACAGGAAGAAGAGAGTGACCCTCTCCCTGATGTCTTCTCTTCCACAGAACAAGCTGCTCTGGTGGAAGGGGTTGTACTGGCAGATTGTCTTACTGCTGAGCAGAAAGACCACTGCATAAATCTCCTGGGTCAATTTTCTGAACTCTTCTCTACTGTGCCAGTCACCACTTCTTGGTGTGAGAACACTATAGATACTGGAGACAGCTTGCCTGTCAAAAGTAAGATCTATAGGCAGCCTGACCATGTCAGAGACTGCATAAAACAAGAAGTGCAGAAAATGTTAGAACTGGGAGTGGTTGAGCACTCTGAAAGTCCATGGGCCTCTCCTGTGGTACTTGTACCAAAACCTCATTCCAAAGATGGAAAGAAGGAAATGCGGTTTTGTGTAGACTATAGGGGTCTCAACCAAGTAACCAAAACTGATGCTCACTCTGTACCAAGGGCAGATGAGCTCATAGATACACTGGCATCTGCCAAGTATCTAAGCACTTTTGACTTGACTGCAGGGTATTGGCAGATCAAATTATCAGAAGATGCAAAAGCAAAAACTGTGTTTTCAACCATTGGAGGCCATTACCAATTCACAGTAATGCATTTTGGATTGAAAAATGCACCTGCCACTTTTCAGAGGTTGGTGAACACAGTCCTGCAAGGGCTGGAGGCTTTTAGTGCAGCATATCTAGACGATATAGCTGTCTTTAGCTCCAGCTGGGATGATCACCTGGTCCACCTATGGAAAGTTTTGGAGGCCCTGCAAAAGGCAGGCCTCACTATCAAGGCTTCAAAGTGCCAGATAGGGCAGGGGAAGGTGGTTTATCTGGGACACCTTGTTGGTGGGGAACAGATTGCACCACTTCAGGGGAAAATCCAAACTATTATAGATTGGGTTCCCCCTACTACTCAGACTCAGGTGAGAGCCTTTTTAGGCCTCACTGGGTATTACAGGAGGTTCATTAAGAACTATGGCTCCATTGCAGCCCCTCTTAATGACCTCACATCCAAGAAAATGCCTAAAAAGGTATTATGGACAGCAAACTGTCAGAAAGCTTTTGAGGAGCTGAAGCAGGCCTTGTGCTCTGCACCTGTCCTGAAAAGCCCTTGTTACTCTAAACAATTCTATGTCCAAACTGATGCATCTGAATTAGGAGTAGGGGCAGTCCTATCACAACTTAATTCTGAGGGCCAGGATCAACCTGTTGCTTTTATTAGTAGGAGGTTGACCCCTAGAGAAAAGTGTTGGTCTGCCATAGAGAGGGAGGCCTTTGCTGTGGTCTGGGCACTGAAGAAGTTGAGGCCATACCTGTTTGGCACTCACTTCATTGTTCAGACAGACCACAAACCTCTACTTTGGCTAAAACAAATGAAAGGTGAAAATCCTAAATTGTTGAGGTGGTCCATATCCCTACAGGGAATTGACTATACAGTGGAACATAGACCTGGGAGTAGCCACTCCAATGCAGATGGACTCTCCAGATATTTCCACTTAGACAATGAAGACCCATCAGGTATTGACTAGTCTTATTGTCCTTCGTTTGGGGGGGGGGGTTGTGTAGGAAAGTACCATCTTGCCTGGCATATTACCCCCATTTTTCACTGTATATATGTTGTTTTAGTTGTATGTGTCACTGGGACCCTGCCAGCCAGGGCCCCAGTGCTCATAAGTGTGCCCTGAATGTGTTACCTGTGTTATGACTAACTGTCTCACTGAGGCTCTGCTAACCAGAACCTCAGTGGTTATGCTCTCTCATATCTTTCCAAATTGTCACTAACAGGCTAGTGACCAATTTCACCAATTTACATTGGCATACTGGAACACCATTATAATTACCTAGTATATGGTACTGAGGTACCCTGGGTATTGGGGTTCCAGGAGATCCCTATGGGCTGCAGCATTTCTTTTGCCACCCATAGGGAGCTCTGACAATTCTTACACAGGCCTGCCACTGCAGCCTGAGTGAAATAACGTCCACGTTATTTCACAGCCATTTTACACTGCACTTAAGTAACTTATAAGTCACCTATATGTCTAACCTTTACCTGGTAAAGGTTGGGTGCTAAGTTACTTAGTGTGTGGGCACCCTGGCACTAGCCAAAGTGCCCCCACATTATTCAGGGCCAATTCCCCGGACTTTGTGAGTGCGGGAACACCATTACACGCGTGCACTACATATAGGTCGCTACCTATATGTAGCTTCACAATGGTAACTCCGAATATGGCCATGTAACATGTCTATGATCATGGAATTGCCCCCTCTATGCCATCCTGGCATAGTTGGCACAATCCCATGATACCACAGGTCTGTAGCTCAGACCTGGGTACTGCCAAACTGCCTTTCCCGGGGTTTCACTGCAGCTGCTGCTGCTGCCAACCCCTCAGACAGGTTTCTGCCCTCCTGGGGTCCAGGCAGGCTTGGCCCAGGAAGGCAGAACAAAGGACTTCCTCAGAGAGAGGGTGTTACACCCTCTCCCTTTCGAAAATGGTGTTAGGGCTGGGGAGGAGTAGCCTCCCCCAGCCTCTGGAAATGCTTTCATGGGCACAGATGGTGTCCATTTCTGCATAAGCCAGTCTACACCGGTTCAGGGACCCCTCAGCCATGCTCTGGCGCGAAACTGGACAAAGGAAAGGAGAGTGACCACTCCCCTGAACTGCACCTCCCCTGGGAGGTGCCCAGAGCTCCTCCATTGTGCTCCAGACCTCTGCCATCTTGGAAACAGAGGTGCTGCTGGCACACTGGACTGCTCTGAGTGGCCAGGGCCAGCAGGTGACGTCAGAGACTCCTTCTGATAGGCTCCTTCAGGTGTTGCTAGCCTATCTTCTCTCCTAAGTAGCCAAACCCTCTTTTCTGGCTATTTAGGGTCTCTGCTTTGGGGATTTCCTTAGATAACGAATGCAAGAGCTCATCTGAGTTCCTCTGCATCTCTCTCTTCACCTTCTGCCAAGGAATCGACTGCTGACCGCGCTGGAAGCCTGCAAAACTGCAACAAAGTAGCAAAGACGACTACTGCAACTCTGTAACGCTGATCCTGCCACCTTCTCGACTGCTTTCCTGGTGGTGCATGCTGTGGGGGTAGTCTGCCTCCTCTCTGCACTAGAAGCTCCGAAGAAATCTCCCGTGGGTCGACGGAATCGTCCCCCTGCAACCGCAGGCACCAAAGAACTTAATCACCGGTACCCTGGGTCTCCTCTCAGCACGACGAGCGAGGTCCCTTGAATCCAGCAACTCTGTCCAAGTGACTCCCACAGTCCAGTGACTCTTCAGTCCAAGTTTGGTGGAGGTAAGTCCTTGCCTCCCCACGCCAGACTGCATTGCTGGGAACCGCGACTTTTGCAGCTACTCCGGCCTCCGTGCACTTCCGGCGGAAATCCTTTGTGCACAGTCCAGCCTGGGTCCACGGCACTCTAACCTGCATTGCACGACCTCCTAAGTTGTCTTCCGGCGGCATGGGACTCCTTTGTGCAACTTCGGGTGAGCACTGTTTCACTCCACTTTGTAGTGCCTGTTCTGGCACTTCTGCGGGTGCTGCCTGCTTCTGAGAGGGCTCCTTGTCTTGCTCGACGCCCCCTCTGTGCCCAGACGCAATTGGCGACATCCTGGTCCCTCCTGGGCCACAGCAGCATCCAAAAACCCTAACCGCACGACTTGCAGCTAGCAAGGCTTGTTTGCAGTCTTTCTTCAGGAAAACACTTCTGCACGACTCTCCTTGGCGTGCGGGATCCGTCTTCCAAAGGGGAAGTTCCTAGCCCTTGTCGTTCCTGCAGAACCTTCAGCTTCTACTGTCCAGTAGCAGCTTCTTTGCATCCACAGCTGGCATTTCCTGGGCATCTGCCCATCTCTGACTTGCTTGTGACTTTTGGACTTGGTCCCCTTGTTCCACAGGTACCCTTGACTGGAAATCCATCGTTGTTGCATTGCTGGTTTGTGTCTTTCCTGCAGAATTCCCCTATCACGACTTCTATGTCCTTTGGGGAACTTTAGTGCACTTTGCACTCACTTTTCAGGGTCTTGGGGTGGGCTATTTTTCTAACCCTAACTGTTTTCTCACAGTCCCAGCGACCCTCTACAAGGTCACATAGGTTTGGGGTCCATTCGTGGTTCGCATTCCACTTTTGGAGTATATGGTTTGTGTTGCCCCTATCCCTATGTGTCCCCATTGCATCCTATTGTAACTATACATTGTTTGCACTGTTTTCTAATACTATTACTGCATATTTTGGTATTGTGTACATATATCTTGTGTATATTTGCTACCCTCATACTGAGGGTACTCACTGAGATACTTTTGGCATATTGTCATAAAAATAAAGTACCTTTATTTTTAGTATATCTGTGTATTGTGTTTTCTTATGATATTGTGCATATGACACTAGTGGTACTGTAGGAGCTTCACTCGTCTCCTAGTTCAGCCTAAGCTGCTCTGCTAAGCTACCATTATCTATCAGCCTAAGCTGCTAGACACCCTATACACTAATAAGGGATACCTGGGCCTGGTGCAAGGTGTAAGTACCCCTTGGTACTCACTACAAGCCAGTCCAGCCTCCTACATCTTCCACAGGGGGAGAGAGAGAAAAAAGGATAAATAAACAAGGCCCAAGGACCAAGGATGCTCCGGCCCCCTAAAACACCAGAGCTCGTGTCCTTATCATTTTGTTAGCAGAGCTTCTACGCCTGGCTTGCTGAGGCACCTCGCAGGGGCACCACAACAGTAGCCCAGCAAAGCTCAGGGAGGCCCATTGAAAAGAGCCTAGCGTCAGTTTAACGCCTTCCCTGGGCTTGAGCCTATCTGAGGAGAGTAGATACATAACCATCTTTTCGACACACCATGGTTTAAGAAGATACAAGCGGCTGAACTTTGGCATCTCATCAGCAGCCAAAGAATTCCAAAACGCTATTCGCCAAAACCCGACAGGTCTACATGGGGTGATGAACGTCAGTGATGACATCATAATCCACGCCCCTACTGTCGAAGGGCACCATCGACATCTAGGGCCACTCTCAAATGACTGTCGGACTCAGGCCTCACCATGCACAAAGAAAAATGCTTGTCCTTTCAGACGTCAATCGAGTTCTTCTGGTGCGTGTTCAATCAGCAAGGGATCCAGGTCGACCCCAGAAAAACCCAAGCCATAAAACAAGCCCCTGCACCAAGAACGGCAACCGAGGTACGGAGCTTCCTGGGAATGACCACTTACTGTGGCAGGTTTATTCCCAACCTCGCCACCCTGGCCAAACCACTGAGGGTCCTGACAAAGCTCAACGCCCTGTGGGCAACCATGAGGAGAAGGCCTTCCAACACAAAAAAGCACTGCTATGCGAAACAACAGTGGCCTACTTCATCCCACAGAAACAAACCGAGCTAGTAGTCAATGCCAGTCCTGTAGGCCTCAGAGCAGTCTTGTCTCAAGAAGTACAACCTGGCCAGTGGGCTCCCCTCGCTTATGCCAGCAAAACCCTGACCGCAGTGGAATAACGCTATACACAGATTGAAAGAGAAGCCCGGGTGGTCAAGTGGGCCTACAGACATTTTCACCTATATCTTCAGGGGGCGACTGTTCCGGGTAGACACTGACCACCATCCGTTAGTGTCACTGTTCAAGGGAACTGCACCACACCCGCCCCGAGGATAGAAAGGTGGGCCATTCAGCTCCACAACTATGGCATGCAAGTGGTATACCAACCTGGAGTGAGGAACCCGGACGATTTCCTGTCTCAACACTCGCCCCAGCAAACAGCTGAACATGCAGCCGACACAAAAGAGATTGAAGCTCATGCGCGGACGCTTGCCAGTGTCAGCTGCCCCAAAACCCTAGCCATGAAGGAGATATCTGAGGCCACAGCGGAAGACGCCGTCCAGGCAAAAGTGAAGCACACTCTAGATGGCGGCTCATGGGCAAACATTCTCATTAAAGCAACCGAGTGGGCGAGCCACGAGAGAGACCAGCTAGCTCCGCTGTGGCGAGTCCGGAATGAGCTCACCTTGACCCAAGATGGCCTCATCTTACGAAGACCCCATCTGGTCATCTGGTCATGTCTGCAGCGACGGGTAACCATGTTAGCACATTGAGGACACCAAGAAAACAACCAAAATGAAGAAACGCATGAGGGAGAAAGTGTGGTTCCTGGGTCTCGAGACAGAGGTCGACAACCTTGTGAGACAATGCCCAGCCTGTCAGCTGATGGCTGCTCCGAAAGCACCAGCTCCTGTCATGACCGAAGAACCATGCACCACCCCTTGGTCCAAGGTTAGCCTTGACTTCAGGAGTTTTCCCAAATGACGGATCATGCTGGTGCTGATCGATGGATATTCGAAGTATTCCATCGTCGGGGTTATTGATTCCACCGTATTTAGCTCCTGTCCTCGAGAAGGAGTTTGCCATGTTCAGATTGCCTGAAGAGATCAAGACAGACAATGGGCCCCCGTTTCAGGGGGTGGAATTTGAAGAGTTTCTGAAAAGCCTGGGAATCAAGCACCGGAGGATCACCTCGCAGTGGCCCCAAGCCAATGGCGACATTGAGCGCTTCATGCACACGCTCAACTGTCCGAATCCCCACATGGGAAGAGGGCAGCCTCGAACTTAACCTACATCGAGAATTTCGAGGAACACCTCACTGCAACACGAAACAGGCCGTGGTCTATCATGCTAACCGGAACCAGGAGAGAGACCACGCCTACCTGTCCAGGCTGGCAACCTTCTCAATACCTTTTGGATCAGAAAGAAGACGGAGAGAAAAAAATCACCAGGCCAGCAGGAGACGATGTGCGAGGACCCGGCACCTACGAGTTGGGAATTGAGTGAGCATCAAAGGCCAACGACCTGGTTGGAAATTCCGCACACTATCTGAACCAGGAATCTGGATTGTAAGCAAGGTGGGTGGTACCATGGCAGCTGCACGTAACGGAACCGAGACAGTGTCCCAAAACATTTCATAGTTCCGGAGAGTCAGTTTCGCTGATCCCCAAGCCGAAGAATCTGAGCCAGTTCACCCTTACCAGGTCCCCGCGTTCAGAGTCCACACACCCCCGGCAGCGAGGGGCGAGGAGACGAGTGAGCAGAGCACCCCAAGCAGCCCCGAAGCTATCCAGTCCAGGGCCCAAGACAGCTGGCCCAGTCACAACCTCAGCGATACAACCTCAGGCCTAATCCACCTCTAAGCCAAAGACTGAAAGACCTTGGCCCTCATTATGACCCTGGCGGACTGACGGCGGTATTTTGGAGAAAAGTACTGCCAACAGGCTGGCGGTACCTTTGCCCAAAATATGACATTGGCAGTTTGGCTCAAGCCAAACAGCCAAAGTACCACTCCGTCCGCCAGGGCGGTAACAGTCGCTGGGCTGGAGACTACAGTTTCCAGCCAGGCGGCCGTCACTGTGCCACCTGCTGGATTATGACCCCGCCTACCGCGATGTTTTTCGTGGTTTCCTTACCGCCATGAAAACCATGGCGGTAGGCACTATCAGTGACAGGGAATCCCTTCCCTGTCACTGATAGGGTCTTCCCCGCCTCCCTTCCCAGAGTACCTCCCCACCATCCCCCTCCCCTTCTCAACCCCCCCGATTTACACGTGCCATCATACACACGCATACACACACTCATACCCACATTCACCCACGCATGCATACATCTATTCGCACACACATCCACACACACTTACATTCATAAAAACAGGAATGCATTCAAACGACACAACATACACACACACATCTACACATGCATACACATACCACACGCAACACACACCCACATTCACGCACACACAAACATACACACATACCCCCACACACATACACAAACCCCCCACCCCTCTCCCCTGTCGGAGCACCCAGCTTACCTGATGTCAGAGGGTCCTCCGGCAGGAGACGGGACGGGGCGCTCCTGCCAGCAGCAGCGTCCACCAGCAGAACACCACCAGGCCGTATCATGGGTCAGGATACCGTCGGCGGCAGTTTACTGGCATGGCGCTGCTGCTGGCATCCTTATGGCGGAATTACGGCTACGGTCATTATATGGCAGTCGGCTGGTAGCCACGGCAATGGTGTTTTGGTGGCCGTCGCCGTTGCGGTTTTTACCACCACTGTCATAATGAGGGCCTTTGTGTGTGTTGTCTAAAATGTTGTGTTTCAAATAAAGTTAGGTGGGATGTAGAAGAGTAGTCGCGGTGTCGTGTCACGCCGACGCTGCGGTCGTGACGACTGACCCGGATACAGAACGGGGGACTTCCTCCACGGGGGAGAGAGAGAAAAAGGATAAATAACGGCGGCGCGAGGAACGAGGATGGTCAGCCTCCTAAGACACCAGCGCTTGTGTCCTTATCATTTTGATAGCCCGCCCCTGCGCCTGGCCTGCTGACGACTGCGCAGAGGCACCACAGCGGTAGCCCAGCAAAGCTCAGGGAGACCCGCTGAAAAAAGCGTAGCGTCAGTTTAACGCCTGCCCTGGGCAGGCGTTAAAAAATGATGCTAGAAAGCATCAGTAAAATCTTGTAGATTTCACTGCGCCATTTATTAGGGTCTTCCTGTGAGGGAACGCCCACCGTGCATACATAATTCATGGCGCGGGTATAATGTGGCGCAAGGGGTTACAAAGTGGCGCAATGGTGACATAGTGCCAGTTTGTAAATACGGCGCGGGGTGGGAGACTGTTTTGCGCCGCTGTAGAGTCTAAAAAGATGACACTATGAGGGCGCAAGCGGCTTGTAAATAAGCCCCTAAGTCCCAGCTCTTGACAAGGGCGGCCGTTCGCATGCACGTGCCAACAAGCACTGGCAGAGCCATTAGCTTGGTGTTCCAATGCTAAGACCTACTGGCTTTGTCAGTAGTTCTTTAATTGAGATAATTTCCTCTAGGTACAGGACGTAGGTCCCTCACTGGGTCCACGCTTCAACACAGGCAAAAGGTGGTCGTAGCCCCCCTTACCCCTCCCCCCCGTGTAACACATACCGACGGAGGAGAGTTTATAGCGCCAGACCAAAAAGCCACAGTAAACCCAAAGAATGTAAAACAAACAAAAACGAGTGAAAACCAAACATGCTTCAAAACACTTCAGCTTCTGGTGGGAAACTCCGCGTGTCCCAAAGAGGCGCAGCGCTGCGAAGCGGAAGTCAGGAGGAGCTGTGGAAATTCACTGGAGGAAAGGAAACCTCTTAACGAGGAGACCGCCTTTCATCAGAGCACAATGTAGCCTTTTGAATGGCAAACATTTCCGTGTTTATCTCTGCGCTGAATGCAACTCCACGTTTGGCATCCCGCCCTGTGATTGGCTGGCAGCCATATTTACATCCGTCTTCCAATGGGTGAGTGAGAGCATGGCTGCTTCCTGCCTGTGGGTTGTGAAGGATGCTTCAGGGGTGAGTCCCCCCTGGTCCCCGCTCCCACCAGTGACCCCCCCACTCACTAGTCTGCTGCTGGGGTCCTGAGCCCCCAGGACTGCTGTGTCCCAGACAGGGGACCCTGGGATTGGCTGCTTCCTGCCTGTGGGTTGTGAAGGATGCTTTAGGGGTGACTCCTGCCTGGCCCCCCCAGTGGCCTCCTACTCACTAGTCTGCTGCTGGGGTCCTGAGATCCCAGGACTGCTGTGTCCCAGACAGGAGACCCTGGGATTGGCTGGTTCCTGCCTGTGGGTTGTGAAGGATGCTTTAGGGGTGACTCCTGCCTGGCCCCCCCAGTGGCCTCCTACTCACTAGTCTGCTGCTGGGGTCCTGAGATCCCAGGACTGCTGTGTCCCAGACAGGAGACCCTGGGATTGGCTGGTTCCTGCCTGTGGGTTGTGAAGGATGCTTTAGGGGTGACTCCTGCCTGCCCCCCCAGTGGCCTCCTACTCACTAGTCTGCTGCTGGGGTCCTGAGCCCCCAGGACTGCTGTGTCCCAGACAGGGGACCCTGGGATTGGCTGCTTCACAGCCCTGGAGAGGTCAAAAGGGACCAACGTGGTGCCCTTCTTTGAAAAGAAGAAACAGACATACAGATTCCACTTCCCAGCATCCATCTCAGCAGGAAGTGACATCACTTAATTTACCAACAGCCACTGGAAAAGGTAGAGACAGCCTTGCCAAACCTTTTGTCTCCTTCCTGGTTCAGTCTGCCCCTGAGGGAGCCCCGTGGCTGGATGTTCCCACTCAGGGCAGACAGGACCAAGACCCTCCCTGTGTGGGCTGTTCCATGTGAGGCAAGCAGTGTGGATTGGGGCTGCTCCTGCAGTAAGTAACAGGATGGGGTGAGCACTGACCTGTGTGTTGGCAGACATTGTCACGCGTCACCGAACTGGTAAAAGAAGGGTAACAGACAAAAATAAAAACCATGGAAGGAATGACAGCACCTCCTTCCCTCCACCACCTCCACAGTTTCTTTTACAAAGGCCAAGAGAGCACCCTTCTGACTGGGAACCATGGCAGGAGTTACTCAAAGTAGGCCCTGGTGAAACTTCCGTTACACCAGAGTAATCTCACATAATTTCAGTAATTTTGTGTCTCAGTTGATTTGCAAAATTCCCAAAATTATGCTATTACACCACGTCGCATAATTACGTCTGGTTGCAGCAAGAATCTTGTATGAAGTCACGGGAACACTTACGACTAGAACACGAGAGACTGCTGTCCGGGACCCCCGTGTACTAGCAACAAACACTAGAGCACCGAATGCGCATTTCACAAATATTTTAATAAAACAGGTCATTCTGCATAATTTTCCTAAAATTTTGTGTAATTACAAAAAAACAAATAACACAAATTTCTCCCATGCCTAATTGAAAGCATGTGTGGAGGCCTTGTTACCAACAAAAGACAGTGGTGTGCTCAACCACTGTCCGGGCGCGGATTTATCTTCCAGTGACAGAAGAGGGCGAGGGGGACAGCCTAGATGATCTTGAATTAACTGAATGGAAATTAGATGCAAATCATGGGAAAACAGAAACAACGGTTTCGAGAGACACTGGTTTCTAAGCAAAAGTCAATTATCTGGCGAACCACTGGAAAGTTACATGGCAGCTTTGAGGACACCGGATGCACCATGCAAGAGAAGAGTGTGGGAAAGAGCCCCTTTTGGCATGGTTATCTCCCCCCATGGTATCGTGGACACCAAACTGGAGACGTGGCCTATCCCAAAAAGAATCCCTCTAGCACTGCTCCAGTTACTACTGGTATAGCCAGTCTCCAGATGGGATCAACAGTGTGCCCAGAGCAAACCAGGGTTCACACTGAAGCTACTCTAGTCTCTGAGGGTCAGGTGGATGTAGCCACACTTGCTGTCTGACCACCGAACATGCAAAAATACAGAGAGCATCCCTTCATTAACGGGACAAAGGTAGAGGCCCTGAGGGGTACAGGTGCCAGTGTCACCATGGTGACAGAAACTGGTTTCCCCAGGACAGTATTTGGCTGGACAAACTTATCCAGTCACCAACGCTGACAATGTAACTAAGGTCCATCCCATGGCTGTGGTATCCTTAGCATGGGGAGGGGTTATTGGCCTGGAACAGGTAGTGGTCTCTTTTGCAGTCCCAGTGGAGTGCTTGCTAGGGAATGATCTGGAGTCCTCAGCTTGGGCTGAGGTAGAACCCCTGCCATGTTTGCTGTTTGCTTAGAGAGAGGTGCCTCAGAAGGGAGTAGGGGTTTCCCCCTTTGAACTTCTGTTTGGCCATCCTGTAAGGGGACCACTAGCTCTTGTAAAAGAAGGCTGGGAGAGACCTCTTCATGAGCCTAAACAAGATATAGTGGACTATGCACTAGGCCTACGTTCAAGGATGGCAGAGTACATGGAAAAGGCAAGTAAAAACCTTGAGGCCACCCAACAAGTCCAGAAGATGTGGTATGGCCAAAAGGCTGCTATGGTTGAGTTTCAGCCAGGGCAGAAAGTCTGGGTTCTGGAGCCTGGACACAGGGGACAGTTTACCTGTCAAAACAAAAATCTATAGACAGTCTGACCAAGTCAAAGAGAACATCAGAGTGGAAGTCCACAAGATGCTGGATTTAGGGGTTAAGCCCTCTTGACAGTCCCTGCGCTAGCCCAGTGGATTTAGTCCCCAAACATCATTCCAAAGATGGCAAAAGAGAGATGAGGTTCTCTGTGCACTACAGAGGGCTCAGTTCTGTCACCAAGACAGATGCTCACCCCATTCCAAGGGCAGATGAACTAATCGACAAGTTAGGTGCAGCCACATTCCTTAGTACCTTTGACTTGACAGCAGGGTGCTGGCAAATCAGGATGGCACCTGGAGCAAAAGAAACCCCCAGGACAAAGCCCCATTTGTGGCTGCAATTTCGGCTGGAAAATTAGGGAGAACAAGGATGAATGACCACTTCAGCTGGGACCACCCCTAAGGTGTCCAGAGCTGGAGTGACCCCCTCCATGCTAAATCCTGCATCTTGGCTTGGAGGATCGCGACACATAGGGTTAGGTCTGTGTCCCCCTCCCCAAAGGGAGTGGACACCGGAAGAGTGTAGTCACCCTTGGGGACAGTCACCATTGGCTACTGCCCTCTGACCCATGTAGCGCCTCTAAATCCAGGATTTAAGGGTTTCCCTGAACTTAGCTCACCAGATTCCTAGCAACCTCACAAGAAGAAAGAAGAAAAGAAGAAGGACGGCTAAGCCGACCCGCAGCAGAGAAGCCTGAAGACACCAACTACCTTGGCCCCAGCCCTATAGGCCTGTCTTCAACTTCAGAAGCCCTCCAACCAGAAGGCGATGCATCCTGCAGGACCATCAACCGCAGAAGCCTCAAGAGGACTGTGTTGTGATCTTAAATGTTTTACGTCTATTCCTAGCATGTGTATGCTGGGCCTGGAACCTTGGTGACATCAAGACTCACGTTCTGGAGCCTGGTTGATGCTGATGTTCCAGGCACTAACAATGATTTGGTGTCAGTTGGATTGCTTGGCAGCCCAGTAGCAGCCGTTTCCTTTTGGGTTGTTTATTTCCTGAATAAATCTTCTTCTTGTACTTTTCCTGATGTTCCGTCGTTTATACTTACAACAGACTGCCTACACCACAGAGGAGAAAGAACCCCCATAGACAGCGGCCCAGTCCAGAAAGAAACACCAACAAAGTACTCCAGAACCGACCCAGATCCGCAAGTCTTTCCCACTCTGCACCCGACGCCCGCAGCCCATGTCCAGGTGTCCTAACTGACTAGAGCTGGTCCCTAGGTGATTCTGACCTAGTTTCCACCCTGGGTTGACCCCTCTTGTTCAACATGACAAAGCCTGCAGCCTAAATCCGGAGGACCCCCCGACCACGAAAGAACAGGACAAAAATTCCCGACGCCAAAAGGTACCCCTGCACCTGCAGCCCCCTGGCCTTGGGGAATCTGACCTTTGGTGCAACAACATCCAGCAGGAGGTCCTCCTCCCAGTCCAGCCTTTGGTTTCCCGGAACTGACCCCCTGGACTTCGCCTGCAGCATCTGTGTGACCTCCGAGGTCCCCCTAGAGGAAAGCATTGGGAGCTCAACTCTGTGTTTGCACCCGGCCGCCCCTGCGCTACTGAGAGTGTGTGTTTGGTGCTGACCTGTGGCCCCCCTGGTGCTCCTTTAAACCCCCCAGGTCTGCCCTCCGAAGAAGCGGGTACTTACTTGCAAGCTGGCCTGACTCCAAGTGCCCCCATTCTCCATAGAAGCCCATGTTAAATCTACCTCAACTTTGACCTCTGCACCCGGCCAGCCCCGTGCTACTGATGGTGGGTGTTTGGGGTTAACTTGAACCCCAACTTACCTTGAAACTGTGCTAACTTTTCTTCTCCCCATAACTGTTTCTGAAAATTGCACTGTCAACTTTTAAAACAAATTATTGCAATTTGTTCAACAACCGTATAACTTGCAACTTGAATCTTGTGGGTCTAGAAATAAAGTAACAAAATATATTTTTGCTATATAAAAAACATTGGTCTGGAGTTAAGTCATTGAGAGTGTGCTTCTTCTATTGTCTGTGTGTGTACAACAAATGCTTTGCACTACCCTCTGATAAGCCTAACTGCTCGACCGCACTGCCACAAAAGAGAGCATTAGTATTATCTACTTTAGCTTCTGTATACCCTCTGGGGAACCCCTGGACTCTGTGCACACTATGGCCCTCATTACAACATTGGCGGTAAAAGCCGCTTACCGCCGTGCAGAAGACCGCCAACATACTGCTGCAGCCACGGAATTCTGCCACAGCTATTATGACCCACAGCACGGAATCCACCAAAATTCAGACACCCACACAAGTTCGCCACACCAAAAGTCAGTGATAAACTGGTGAAAACAAAACCTCCACCGTCACGCCAACAGAAATACGTCCACACTATCACAACACATGAATCCACGCAGCGGTCTTTCAATCGCGGTATTCCATTGGCGGTACACATCGCCGTGCTCAAAATACACCCACATTTACAAAACACTGCCACATTGGACAATTCGAAATACACACACCTGATACACATACACACACCACACCCACACACCCAATACAACATAAAACACACACCCACATCACCCACAAACCCCTACGACCAAAATCCTTAACGAAGGCCAGAGAGAGACACGACAAACAACTACCAAGCATCCACAGGCACACAATACCATCACCCACAGAACTTCCACGCACCTCACACAACACACCACTAAATATCACCCCACTTATCACTACACACACCACCCCACACATCACCCACACCACCCCATGGCACGGCAAAGACACCCCAGGTTCTCTGAGGAGGAGCTCAGGGTCATAGTGGAGGAAATCGTCCGGGTTGAGTCACAACTATTCAGATCACAGGTGCAGCACACCTCCATAGCTAGGAAGATGGAGCTATGGCGCAGAATAGTGGACAGGGTCAACGCAGTGGGACAGCACCCAAGAAATCGGGATGACATCAGGAAGAGGTTGAACGACCTACGGGGGAAGGTGCGCTCTGTGGTCTCAAGACACCACCTTGCGGTTCAGCAGACTGGCGGTGGACCCCCACCTCCTCCCCCACAACTAACAACATGGGAGGAGTAGGTCTTGGCGATTCTGCATCCTGAGGGTCTCGCAGGAGTAGATGGAGGAATGGACTCTGGTAAGTCAAATCTTAACTATTACATCCCCCACCCTACCTGCATGCTATCACATACCCCCACCCTCACCCTCACCCCCATCACTCCTACTCCTCACAAATGTCCCACTATCACAACCCACCCACCCCAACACCAAGCCCTGCATGCAACAACAAAGCATGGACACCCATCACCAAAGCATGGCCACTGCACATACCCAAACACCCCCCTAAACCATCATCACACGAGGTCCCACACAGGAATGCTAGCACTGGGGTACACGGTCACCCACCCTTTGCACACCATGACACACACAGATGTAATAACCATCCTTTTATACCCCTGCAGGACCCCTACCCAACGTCACTGGACAGGAGGGTCCACACATGTCCACACCACCAACAGAAGAGGCCCACAGTGATGACAGCACCTCTTTCCAACTGGATCTAGATGACCAGCCCGTCCCATCGGGGACCTCTGGACAGTCGGTTCCCCTCACACAGTCACAGGCCACCAAAGACCTTCCCCCCTCTGGAAACACCAGCACAGCACCCACACAGCGGGCCCATACCTCCTTCCCCAGGACACGTCAATCAGCTGTGTGTCCACCACTACAGGGAACCCAGGATAACCCACCACCCCAACAACAACAGGGACCTAGGGGCAGTGGTAGTGGGCACATGGTCCAGGGGATGGAGGCCCAGGAACACAGGGGAACTGGGAGGGCTGCTGTGCGAGGCCCTCTCCTTCATCATGGGAGCCTACCACCACTCCCAGGAGACAATGACAACGGTACTGGCCAAGTTTCAGGAGACCCAGCGCCTGCAGGAGGAACAGTATTTGGGCTTCAGGGAGGAACTCAGAGCCATCAATTCCACCCTGGGCACCATCGTAGGGGTGCTGAAGGAAGTACTCAACACCAGGAGGGACACTGTGGCACAACAAGGGGCCCCTGGCACTAGCATGGACGATGAACTGCCCACCACCTCCGCCGGTGCTAGTGGACAGGAGGCACTGCTACAGGACCACCACACCAGCACCCCACACCTTGCAGAGGGAGAACCACCCCGCAAACGGTCCCTGAGATCCAGGACAAAGACAGAGAACGATGCCAAGACCCCCACCAAGAAATGAGACCACCCTGAATGTCATCCTTCTGTCCCACTTTGCCACCCTGTCCATCCTCAAACTGCCCCAGCTCCACTTCCTATGCCCATTTGGGCAATGCACTTGTGAGACTAATAGACTGGAGTCTGCCATGGACATTCCTCCACCATCACCCCTCACCATTTTACAACCCCCTCCAATATTGAGCACTTAAATAAACACCCTTGAAGCACAAAACAATCTGGAGTCAGTCTGTGATTTCGGAATAGTGTCTTGGCAATTACTGTGGCAAAATGCTCTTTCAATTGTAATGTCAACATACCTATGTCACACAGCTCTAGTCCATGAGGAAACAAAGCAGATGTCACACTGTGGGACACACATCTGTGAAATCGTTATGGAAAGTGACAACTCAGTGACCATACACTGGGTGAAAACGACAGACAGTAGAGAGGTAGTTGTGTTAAAGTACATGTAGAAGGCAGGTTTGTATTCTTACTTGTGTCTCACTGAAAATATTTCAGGATCACCGAGTTCCTGTTGTCCATCTCCTCTTCTTCTGCTTCCTCGTCTTCACTGTCCACAGGCTCCACAGCTGCAACAACACCGCCATCTGGAACATCCTCCTTCAGAAAAGGCACCTGTCATCGCAAAGCTAAGTTGTGAAGCATACAGCAGGCCACGATGATCTGGCACATATTCTTTGGTGAGTAGAATAGGGATCCACCTGTCATATGGAGGCACCTGAACCTGGCCTTCAGGAGGCCGAAGGTCCGCTTTATTATCTGCCGAGTTCGCCCATGGGCCTCATTGTAGCATTCCTCTGCCCTTGTCCTGGGATTCCTCACTGGGGTCAGTAGCCATGACAGGTTGGGGTAACCAGAGTCTCCTGCAAATGGCGAGGGACAACTGTTAGACACACACTAACCTGGAGGGATAACCCCAGACAACCATTCCCACTGACTTGTTTCCAGGTGCTCACCTATTAGCCACACACGGTGCCTCTGGAGTTGACCCATCACATAAGGGATGCTGCTATTTCGCAGGATGTAGGCATCATGCACTGAGCCAGGGAACTTGGCATTCACATGGGAGATGTACTGGTCTGCCAAACACACCATCTGCACATTCATGGAATGATAACTCTTCCGGTTTCTGTACACCTGTTCTCTCCTGCGGGGGGGTACCAAAGCCACATGGGTCCCATCAATGGCACCTATGATGTTGGAGATATGTCCCAGGGCATAGAAGTCTCCTTTCACTGTAGGCAAATCCTCCACCTGAGGGAACACGATGCAGCTGCGCATGTGTTTCAGCAGGGCAGGCAACAGTCTGGACAACACGTTGGAAAACATAGGCTGGGACATCCCTGGTGCTATGGCCACTGTTGTTTGAAATGACCCACTTGCAAGGAAATGGAGTACTGACAGCACCTGCACTTGAGGGGGGATTCCTGTGCGATGGCGGATAGCTGACATCGGGTCTGGCTCCAGCTGGGCACACAGTTCCTGGACTGTGGCACGGTCAAGCCTGTAGGTGATGATCACATGTCTTTCCTCCATTGTCGACAGGTCCACCAGCGGTCTGTACACCGGAGGATGCCGCCATCTCCTCACATGTCCCAGTGGACGGTGCCTATGATGGACAACAGCGGGCACAGAGTCAAACAACTCAGAGGTATGTACCCACAGCTTACACAGAACACAAATCATAATCCGAAAATTGGCCTGTATGTGTGTTGAGGCTATGCCTAGGTATGTGTGATGCAGTTAAAAATTAAGCCATGTGGACCCCTGACATGGCGGCTGCCTGACCTGTAAAGTGGTACAATGGGATGTGAGGTAACTGCGCTGGCGTTGTACACAGTCGCGGTAGGCAGTCGAAGACCGCGGCGCAATGCTGAATTGGTTAACATTGGACCCAGGAGCCAATGACGATGTACGCTGGCGGTGACGGTACGCACCGCCGCGGACGTGACCGCCATTTTCTATCTGTTCAATCACTCGATACCTGATCTTCAACAGGAGAGGACCTACACTGCAAGTGCTGCTGTGACCTCTGTCTGGAAGAGACAATGGCTCGTGCGACTGGGGAAAGGGCCCCTGCCTTCACATCGGAGGAGTTGGAGAAACTCGTGGATTGGGTCCTCCCCAGTACACGCTACTCTATGGTCCTCCAGACAAACAGGTAAATACACTGGGAGCATGCTGTATGGGCTATGCCTGTGTGGAGTGGGGTGGGTGAAAGATGGGGGGGAGATTGAGGCGTGCATGAAACGACGGTGAGTGCATGTGCATCATGGCAAGGGTAGGGATGGGGGCCAATGACTGTGACGGTGCATTTGGTAGTAACTTTTCTTTTCCCCCTGTTCATGTAGGTCAGCGCCCCCCAGAAAAAAGATATTTGGCGTACCATCGCCAAGGACGTCCGGACCCTGAGGTTCTACCACAGACGGAGCACCCACTGCCGGAAAAGATGGGAGGACATTCGCCGCTGGAGCAAAATACGGCGGAGGCCCAGCTGGGGATGGCCTCCCAACGTGGGAAGGGTGCCTGTCGCACCATGACCCCCCTGATGTTCAGGATCCTGGTGGTGGCATACCCGGAGTTGGATGGGCGCTTGGGGGCATCACAGCAGCCGCAAGGGGGTGAGTACACTCTCATTCTGCTGATTTTGCGCGCAGAGGAGGTGTCTGGGTGGGGGAGGTGGGCTGTGGGTTCCCCTAGGCCAGGGCGAGTTTAGGAGGCAAGGTCCCCTTGTTCTGGCAGAGCCTGTGGCACCCCACCCCACCTGTGTACAGTGCCAAGTACACCTAGTCAGGCTCCTGTGTCATCCATGTGCACAGATGTCGTTCATAGCCTTGAAGGCCATGTCCCAGGGATTGAACAGTGGAGGCCAAGTGCGCGGCGTAGTGCAGGGGGCTTCTGTGTCTGTCGTGTCCACCAACGGTAGCGGTAACGCATGCACTCAACATGTCTTTCTTCTGTCACCCCCCCCTTTTGTGGTCTCCCTGTTCTCTGTGCATTAGCATCATCAGGCGGAGGAGCAGTGGCAACGGAGCAGGAGGGAGCTGCATCCGACATGGCCCTGGAGGGCGACACTACGGACTCGGAGTTCACCACTGGGACGGAGGGCGAGGGGAGCTCCACGGCGGGACAGGAGCTGACACCAGTGACACGGACTCGTCCTCTGATGGGAGCTCCCTTGTGGTGGCGGCAACATCTGTGCCCCCGCATCTACAGGTACAGCCGCCACCCCCCTCACCAGCACCGCCCTCCAAGCAGCCCCTCAGCATTTGCCCTGTGCCCGCTCACCCAGGAGGGTGGGCATCACCTTCGCCCCAGGCACCTCAGCCCCTGCCCCAGTCACCCCTGCTACCCTCAGTGAGGAGTCCATTGACCTCCTCAGGTCCCTCACTGTTGGGCAGTCTACCATTTTGAATGCCATCCAGGGTGTAGAAAGGCAGTTGCAACAAACAAATGCATTCCTGGAGGGCATTAATTCTGGTCAGGTGGCCCTTCAGCGAGCTTTTCAGACTCTGGCCTCAGCACTGATGGCAGCCATTGTCCCTATGCCTAGCCTCCCCCCTCCAACTTCCTCCACCCAGACCCAATCCCCTCTACCTCAGCCTATCTTAAGCACACCTTCAGACCAGCATGCACACACGTCAACACACAAGGGAAGCTCAGGCAAACATAAGCACCACACATCCCACAGGCACTCACGCAAGCATCACACACATGCAGACACACCAACATCCACTGCCTCCCCTGTGTCCCCCTCCTCCTCATCTCCCTCCTCCCTCCCAGTCTCGTCTCCACTCACACCTGCATGCACTACATCTACAGCCACTACTGCCATCACCAGCACACACACCACCACACCCCGCTCACGTGCAGTCACCACCCCCACTGCCATTCACACGTCCCCTGTGTCGTCTCCCAGTGTGTCTGTGACGCCACCTCCCAAGATACACAAACGCAGGCACACACCAACCCAACAGCCATCCACCTCACGACAGCCTCCAGCGCATGCACCTTCACCCAAAGTCACCAAACGAACACCTCCTACAACCACAACCTCTTCCTCCACTCCCAAATCCCCTCCAGCTACCCGTCCCAGTGTTTCCCAAAAACTTTTCCTGTCCAACCTTGACCTCTTTCCCACACCTCCCCCACCCCGTCCGTCTCCTAGGGCCCGACTCTCTAGGTCCCAACCTAGCACCTCAGCCACAACATCTCCGGGACCAGTGGTGCCTGTAGTCACCGGAATCTGGAGTGCACCGGCCACCAGGGCAGCCAGTGTGGCACGGAGCCACAGCACGGACAGTCCCCCACCTGTGAAGCATCAAAAGTTGGCCAGTGCCCGGCGGGAGAGGGGGAAGACTCCAGCCACCAAAGCCGCTCCCAGGGGTACAAGTGGGAGTGTGGAGTGAGCTGCGACACCTTCCAAGGTGGGGAAGGGCCACAAGAAAGACAGCAGGTCTGGGAAGAGCAGCACGGCGGAGAAGGCCGCCATCATCCCCGCTGCCCAGGATCCCACTGCTATCATCCCCGCTGCCCAGGAGCCCACTGCCAGCACCTGCCCTGCTGCCCAAGAGGCCACCGCCAGCACCTGCCCTGCTGCCCAAGAGGCCACCGCCAGCGCCAGCACCAGCCCCGCTGGGCCAGACAGGACCGCCAGCACCAGCCCCGCTGGGCCAGAGAGGACCGCCAGCACCAGCCCCGCTGGGCCAGACAGGACCGCCAGCACCTGCCCTGCTGCCCAAGAGCCCACCGCCAGCACCTGCCCTGCTGCCCAAGAGGCCACCGCCAGCACCAGCCCCGCTGGACCAGACAGGACCGCCAGCACCAGCCCCGCTGGGCCAGAGAGGACCGCCTGCACCAGCCCCGCTGGGCCAGTAAGGACTGCCAGCACCAGCCCTTCTGGGCCAGAGAGGACCTCCAGCACCAACCCTACTGGGCCAGACAGGACCGCCAGCACCAGCCCTTCTGGGCCAGAGAGGACCGCCAGCACCAGCCCCACTGGGCCAGACAGGACCGCCAGCACCAGCCCCGCTGGGCCAGGCAGGACCGCCAGCACCAGGCCCGCTGGGCCAGAGAGGACCGCCAGCACCAGCCCCGCTGGGCCATGAAGGACCGCCAGCAGCTGAGTCACTGCAAAGGACACCACCGCCACAAGCACCGCTGAACAGGGCACCGCAGCAACAAACACCGCTGAACAGGGCACCGCCCCCACAAGCACCGCTGAACAGGGCACCGCCGCAACAAACACCGCTGAACAGGGCACCGCCGCAACAAGCACCGCTGAACAGGGCACCGCCGCCACAAGCACCGCTGAACAGGGCACTGACGCTACTGAGTACATCACAAGCAGGATGAGGCACTCTGGGCACCAAGCCCCCTCCAGAACCAGTGGAAAGATCCGTCCACTACCTCAGTCCATGGCAGGATGAAGCACTCTGGGCACCAAGCCCCCTCCAGAACCAGTGGAGAGATCCATTCACTACCTCAGTCCTTGGCAGGATGAAGCACTCTGGGCACAAAGCCCCCTCCAGAACCAGTGGAGACTGTCATCCACTTGAGAGACTGTGGCTTTGCACTCCCCAGGATGCAGCAGTGGGCAACCCACCCACTGTAGAGACTTGAGAGACTGTGGCTTTGCACTCCCCAGGATTGAACAGTGGGCAACCCACCCACTGTAGAGACTTGAGAGACTGTGGCTTTGCACTCCCCAGGATTGAACAGTGGGCAAACCACCCACTGGAGAGACTTGAGAGACTGTGGCTTTGCACTCCCCAGGATTGAACAGTGGGCAAACCACCCACTGTAGAGACTTGAGAAACTGTGGCTTTGCACTCCACAGGATTGAACAGTGGGCATGTGGCCCCCTCGTGGATTTGGCGTTGTGCACTCAACCGGCTGAGGTGCCCCCCCTTTCCCTCCCCCTGAGGTGCCTGTTTTATTGCTATCTGATGCCCCTGCAGTATTCTCTCCGTCATGGTCGGGGATCTTGTGTGGGCCTCGTCCATACTGTGTGGGCCCAGTGTTCCACAGACTTCAATGGAGCACTACCTGGACTACTATTCTTGGTGTATATTTTGTTTATAGTGTATATATATATTTTTGCGTACTGGATTGTAATATATTACAATGGTTACACTCATTTTCTTTGGTCTTTGCATTCTTATGGGGGTTGGGGGGTGTAACTATAATGTATCATGATGTATTAGTGTGTGTGTTGTGGTGGGTGAGGGTCTTGCGTGTTGCGTGACCAGCAAAAAGGTACAATAAGAGCTTTTAAGGGCCAAAAATTTGAAATTACAAGAGTATGAGAAAATTTCACCATCAAAGACACATCTCGGAGGGCTAACAAATTGTTGATAGGGAAATTGAAATAGGGAGATGCCAGCTTCACCAGACGCAAACAAGAGGTAGGGAAACTCAGTGGAGGGACAAGTGATGAAACTAGAGGAGTTGTGTAAGTAATAATATGTTTCTGATGTTTCTGATGAGCGTGACTGAATCAACATGGTGCCTCTATTTCCCAGATTTGCAAAGGTAAAGATATCATGCCAGAATGTGTAAACACAAAAGGTGCTCCATATAAAGCTGGGAAGCCTAAAGTTGTTGACGAGAGAGATATTGAAATTGAGGATTTTATCCTTCAAGTGAAATACTTGTGGTCCAAAAGGATAATGTATATATTCCATCAAGATCGTAGACCGGGATATACAGCTCCTAGCGCGAGTTACACCACAGTCCATTATGTTTGGAAGAAAAAAATGAATAAATTCTAATTAGGAACATACAGGAATACATCCATAGAATTTGTGGGATATTCTGAGATTGCAAGGGAGTTTAAGGGAGACAAAAGTGCATGTTAAAAAAGATGGTTTGTGTTTAAAGAGTTGGTCGTAATGGCAAGATCTCAAGATAAGTTTAGACCCTAATCAACTATTCGAACTAGAAGAGGAGGAGGGTGCAGTAGAAACTAGAAATGAGAAACTAAGGTGCCCCGAGGTGTACAGTTGTGGTTTATTGAAAGGATCCATGTATAAAATTCTTAAAAAATTGTGTTGTACCTAAAGCTCTCAATGTATTCAATGTCCCCATGATAATGCAAAAACAATTCCCGAGTGAACTAGAAAGATTATGTCAAGAATTTATCATTGAAGATATTGAATGGCTAGCTATGGTGCTTTTAACTAGCAGCTCTGATGCAGGCATAAGATTATATGTAGATCTGAGAGATTTAAATTTCAGCATGTGGGTGGAAATGAATCCCCTGCCAGCAGAGGTGAAATGCTGATAACAGATTAAATAACAAAAGAGAGAACTGTACAATTGTTGTTGACTGGGTGTATTATTTTGATACCACATGAACTACAATACATAACATCCAGGGAGAGCCCAGTAAAGGCAAAATGAGTATCCACCAGGTCCTACAAATAAAGACCAAATGTTTAATAGGGTGTTGATTGTGTAGAAGAGCTCTGTAATTTCAAAAAAAGAAATTGCTTTCACTGCTGCCTTTTGATACCATGAGTAAGGATCGTATAGTTACTGATGCAAATGAGAGCAGCTTATGTACATTATGATTGAAAGCACATTACAGAGAGAAGAGATTGTAGCATTTCATTGGGGCCAGAATCATCATCTGAAGTTAATTATTACATCATTGAAATATGCCCCATTGGGCTGCCGGGGGACCACATTTCTCATTAGACTGGGCCACAAACCCCCAGTGGATCTATCCACACCCTGTCTGTGCAAGGAATATATCTCAGGTCCGAAGATTGCCGATGGACTGACAAGGTTAATGCTTAAGCCAGAGAAGGACAAAGGAGGTAGTATACAGCAGGATAGATATAAAGTTACATATGTAAATTAGGTCACTGTGTCGAAGTAAGCCTCAGCAAGGCCTACTAGTGCAAGGGGTTCGCCCTTCTCTGCACAAAGTCCTCAGACCATATAGGAAGAAGTTGGCACAGAAACTGAAATAAAAGACAAAGTTTATTAAACCTCATGAGGTGGTACTACAGTTCAAACAGCACCCTTCGGTAATGTTTGAAGTAGCACACTGAACTAAGAGAGCATGGTCCTTTTATACCCACGCAGGGGCTAAAAGAAGGTGGTACAATTATAGAAGCAAGACTTATATACATATAAGGTCATATGGAAATGCACAGTTGACAGGTAGGAGGGGCTAACAGTTTTCAAGGACTAGTTGACACATTACTGTCTGTTACTAATTACTAACAGCTGCAGACCTTACTGTGCATGTGCAAAGTGGGAGATGCTAAATATAACTTGTCACTAGACAGATTTTCAAAAGTAGTTAACAGGAAGGTACGACAGAGCACATGGCAAACACATGGCAGCATGTGGCAGAGAAAATGGCTGCCATGAATACAAAATGGATTCCGCGAAATGTTCACAATAGTTGCTAAATACAAGATGTCTTCTGCTAATGCTTAATCTAATCGCTACTAAATTACAACAGACGACCCTTTCAGCATTAGCTGAAGACATTCGTCTTTCTGGGATAATCTAAATATTCATCTTGTATATTTCTGCTCATCATTTCAGCTATTTCCTTATCTAACATGTGTTGTGCTTTCATTTCTGTAATATCTCATTTGGTAGGCATACAAGCAGTAATACACATGGAGCAGAACATTGGACCACACTGAATACAGATACAGCATGTGAAAAATATTGCAATCATTACACACAGGATAGTCAGTAGTTTCCAGCCCCAAGTGGAAACAAGAGCCCAAATCCATCCAGAAAAAGTCCAAGTACCAGTCTCTGTGTGAATTTCTGCAGCAATTTTATGCAATTTAGATATTGCATCATATACTGAAGGTGAGTGATCTGAAATGAACCACCTCGATCAGCTAATATCACATCTAGTACCATACAATTTTGGAGCGTTACAATCCTCGCAATTTGGAGCTCCTCAGTAATATTCCCAAGGGCCAGAGCTGCCTGATTGGTAACAGCTTCCACAACCCTAGTCAATCGTCTCACTTTCCTACTGTTTAACGCAGCACCCAAAAAGAAGAACAACCCTAAATTAAAATCAACATATTGTTGCAGGCTAGTGTCCATTTGGTCTACCTCGTCTGTACTTATTGTCCTTTTATATCTATTTTTAATGATGTCATTAAACAGTTTAAAATCTCAGTGATATGATGCAGGTGCCAAAAACACAGGGGGCAATAGACAAGATACATAACACACACCTGACCACCCAACAGGTAGTTGGTAATATCCATAGTTACCACAAACAAAATATGTATTATATGAAGCTGTAAAACTACTATTATTTAAACCCTCAATAGTTAAAATCAAGGTACAATCGCTTATCCCCACTGAAATTCGCCCAATGCTACGTATACATAAATCTGCTTAGTTTTTGTAACAGAAATCACAAATTGTTCTTTCTTGTCAGAGTCTCTTATATTTGTGAAGACATATGGTATTGAAACATTGTCCGGTTGATACTCTTCCCATTCCCATTTAGTTCCTTTGGCTTGTGGAGAACCATCTTTGTCTTGGTGGCATACTTTATTAAGGCGAAAAAGAAATCCGCCCTCTGTACGCTTTCCAGATGCAAACAAAAGCGTGTACCAAGCTTGACAAGAACCATTGTGTGAAAAAGGAAGAGGAATGTAAGGTGTTCCTCCTTCCTTTTGATACGCAGGTATCATTCCACATACCCAACAGTTAGTAGTATTTGTAGCATTATGAGTATGATGCAACATCTGAATAAAAGTATTATTGAAGTACGATTGACGTGCTTCTGCTCATGATAGAGAAGCGTAAAGTAATAGTGATCCTCTGGTACTGGAGTAGTGGCAACAAAAAACTCACGAGCAGGAGCCTTCTTTTCAACAACCCAGGTGATTATTGCTATAACCACCAAAACAACAACAAACCCCATAGTACTAATGATCACTTTGTTATTCATTTTAGCAACAGCGATAATCAACCCTTCCAGAAATTAATTAAAAACAATCGTTGGAGCTCTTATCCCTGGGCAGCCGCTGATTTCTTCACCACGGGCCAAGACGGGTGTCACTACTCTAATGCATGACTGATCCCCCTCTCTTGCCACATTGGCTCTCCGTTTCACTAACCCAGGGCGGCAGCTCAAGCAGGTTTTTCAGCACTACATATTCTTTCCTCGGTCTCAAATTATATCGCAACACTCCAGAAATCGTATGGTCCGGGAAGAACGCTGCAGATTCGTCAGGTGATATAGCACGGCCTTTCTCCGTAGTCAAAATCTCTCGATGATCGGTCAGCACAGCAGGTTCCACCAAGGTAGGGAGCACTCTCTTGCAGTGAGTACTATGGACCCAATTCTTTCGGTTCATCACTCGAACTGCTGTCCTTGTCGCAAGGAGCACCTACTCTGGGCCTCGCCACCTTGGTTCCAAGCTGCTTGATCTTTCAAAGGACTTAATCATCACCTGGTCACCAGGTCGGAGTTCATGGCCTTCACCTGTAGATCTGTCAGGAAGTGCTTCTCGAACCTGTTGATGAATAGAAACCAAATTGTTGGTTAACTGTGGCAAATAATCATTCATCATGACACGAGGTACATCATATACAGAATTTGGCTTAGGAACTCC
The DNA here is from genome assembly GCF_031143425.1 of Pleurodeles waltl. Lineage (NCBI taxonomy): Eukaryota > Metazoa > Chordata > Amphibia > Caudata > Salamandridae > Pleurodeles > Pleurodeles waltl. The sequence continues at coordinate 7,453,722 of NC_090436.1, forward strand.
CCAAATGTTCATTGGCCTTCCAAATACTATTTCATAGGGGGTAAGGCCTGTTCGAGAGTGTGGCACTGACCTAATAGACAATAATGCCAACGGTAATGCATCCGGCCAAGGTAAAGATGTGGAAGCCTGTATCTTCGCTAACTTCAGCTTCAAAGTAGCATTATACCTTTCCACCAACCCTGCTAATTGTGGGTGGAAAACCGCATGGAACTTCTGTTTGATCCCTAATCCTTTCAGGACATACTTAATAACTACCCCGACAAAATGAGGTCCGTTATCATTCCATAAAAGTCTGCAAACACCAAACCTAGGGAAAAATTCTTTCAAAAGCACCTTTGCTGTGGTAATGGCAGTATTATCCTTTGTGGGGTACGCCTCTATCCATTTACTGAAGGCACATACCACCACCAAGACATACTTTAAATTGTTGCAGCGTTCAAGCTGAATATAATCCATTTGTAGAACTTCAAAAGGTGCAGTTGGTGTAGCAAACCCTCCCGCAGGAGTACGTGTCCCTTTTCCAGGATTGTATTGTAAACAGATCAAACAAGACTGTACTACTCTCTTAGCTGTACTGGAAATTTCTGGATGCTCCCAAACTTGCGTAAGCAACTTCGTTATTGTTGAAGCTCCAACATGTGCCAGCCCATGTGCCATCTGGACCATAGGTTGTACAAAAGCTATAGGCAATTTCCATTTATCCATCTGCTTATTCCGCCACCAGCCTTCATCATCCAATTCTCCTTCTTCAGACCATTGCTCACATTCTTTCACAGAAGCAGATTTCTGTATATCTAATACGTCTTGTCTAGCATTATGCCAACGTTCAGCTTGTGACTTCACTACATACATAGAAGTAGTACTTCGCTGCATCACAGTCTCACGTGCTACACGGTCTGCAAGAGCATTACCTTGCCCTATCTTATCGGTCACTTTCTTATGTGCACTACATTTCACAATAGCTAGTTTCTTTGGATATGTCAATGCAGTCAAGAGGTTATGCACTAATTCTCTGTGCATTATCTGCATCCTGTGGGATGTGAGAAAGCCTCTCTCCTTCCAAAGCAAACCAAAATCATGAGCCACTCCAAAAGCATAGCGGCTGTCTGTATAAATGTTCACACATAAGTCAGTACTAAGCTCACATGCTCATGTCAAAGCTATTAGTTCAGCTGCTTGAGCTGACTTCTGTGGTAGATGAGCTGTCTCCACTACCGTGTGTATTGTGGTCATTGCATATGCAGCTGAGGTTGTACCGTCTGGCAACTTCAAACAAGACCCATCAACCCACAATTCCCCGTCTACATCTAAAAGGGGCGTATCTTGCAAATCAATATGACCCTTTGTCTGTTCTTCCGTAAGGAATATACAATCATGTGTTTCTTGTGACTGAGGTACCGGATATGGCAACAAAGTGGCTGGATTTAGTGTTGCACATCTCTTCAGTGTAATGTGAGGAGCCAGCAATGTCAATTAATTTCCTGTCAGGTGAGCGCTAGTTAAATGTTGCATCTTTGTTTGATTTAAAAGAGCATCAACTGCATGGGGTACTAACACCAACAGCTTATGTGACAAAACTATCCCTTCACTCTGACGTATTGACATAGCTGTTGCCGCAACCGAACAAAAACACCCAGGCAACGCTCGAGCGACAGGATCAAGTACTGCTGAAAAATATGCACAGTGACGCTGCTTATCGCCATGTGTCTGTACTAAAACTGACAATGCACATCTATCTTTCTCATGTACGTAAAGTACAAAAGGCTTCATGTAATCTGGAGTACCTAACACTGGTGCGGAACAAAGGGCTTGTCGTAGCTGCCGGAAAGCAGTCTCACATTCATCTGTCCATGGGAGGGGCATTGGAGTATCTTTAGTCAAAAGTGCTAGCAAAGGTTTGACAAGGTGTGAAAACCCCAATATCCATTGCCTACAAAAAGAAGTAAGACCAAGGAATGCACGAACATCTTTCTGAGTAGAGGGTACTGGTGTGTCTAAAATTGCTTGAATATGATCTGATGTAAGTGCACGGCCCTCCTTAGACAAAAGGTGACCTAAATAGGTTACCTTTGGTCTACAATATTGCAATTTCTTTCGTGACACTTTCTGATGGTGTGAAGCAAGAAAAGAAAGTAAGGTCAAAGTGCACTTTTCACATTGCTCAGGGGTATCAGCTGCCAACAAAATATCATCGACATATTGTATGAGAGCCACACCTTCAGGCAAAACAAAAGAATCAAGTTGTTGTTTTAACGCTTGACTATAAATACTAGGACTCTCAGTATAGCCTTGAGGAACTCTGCAAAATCTATACAATCATTTATTCAAAGTAAAACCAAACAAATATCGGCTGTCAGGATGAATAGGGATCGAAAAGAAAGCATTCTTCAAGTCTATCACAGAGAACGTAGTTGCTGTCGGGGGAACCAAAGTGAGGAGTGTCGTGATGTCAGATACCACAGGATATTGTGGTATCACAATCTTATTTGCTTCTCGTAAATCAATAATGAATCGGTAAATCCTAGTATCATTATCCTTATTCAGAATAGGAAGAATTGGACTGTTACAAACATTATACGGAACTTCCTCAACAACTCCAACTGCAATAAGATCATGCACAATTTGTGTGAGTGCTTCTTCGCCCTCCTGTGAAATTTTGTATTGAGGCAAACGTGGCAATACAGCTCCCTCCTGGACACTAATATGTACCGGTGGAATAATCATTTGTCCCACATCAGTATCTGAAGTAGCCCACATAGTACTAGGGAGTGAAGCTAATGCAATATCCTCTTTAACAAGACAAACTCTTTCCATCACAGGATGATTATCATTCAAAATAACACGCACCCCTTCAGGAGAGCATCGTATTTTAGCCCTGAAATACTTGAGCATATCAAGACCCACAATATTGTCTGGTGTATTTGGAGAAAGCAAAAACGGACATGGAGCAGTAAATTTATCAACATGGAATGCAAGTGGTTGTGACAATGGGCTAGGGGAAGGTGTTTCATAAAAATCTATTGATTTAATGGTTAAGCCAGACAGGGGAGCCCTTAGAACCAATTGTTTAGACAAGTGTAGGAGGCTGGACTGGCTTGTAGTGAGTACCAAGGGGTACTTACACCTTGCACCAGGCCCAGGTATCCCTTATTAGTGTAGATGGGTGTCTAGCAGCTTAGGCTGATAGCAAAGGTAGCTTAGCAGAGCAGCTTAGGCTGAACTAGGAGACGAGTGAAGCTCCTACAGTACCACTAGTGTCACTTGCACAATATCATAAGAAAACACAATAAACAGATATTCTAAAAATAAAGGTACTTTATGTTTATGACAAGATGCCAAAGTATCTCAGTGAGTATCCTCAGTATGAGGATAGCAAATATACACAAGATATATGTAAATAATACCAAAATATGCAGTAATAGCAATAGAAAACAGTGCAAACAATGTATAGTCACAATAGAATGCAATGGGGGCACATAGGGATAGGGGCAACACAAACCATATACTCTAGAAGAGGAATGCGAACCACGAATGGACCCCAAACCTATGTGACCTGGTAGAGGGTCGCTGGGACTGTAAGAAAACAGTGAGGCTTAGAAAAATAGCCCACCCCAAGACCCTGAAAAGTGGGTGCAAAGTGCACCTAAGTTCCCCAAAGAGCACAGAAGTCGTTATAGTGGAATTCTGCAAGGAAGACCAACACCAGCAATGCAACAACGATGGATTTCCTGACAAGAGTACCTGTGGAACAAGGGGACCAAGTCCAAGAGTCACGATCAAGTCGGGGGTGGGCAGATGCCCAGGAAATGCCAGCTGTGGGTGTAAAGAAGCTGCCACCGGGTGGTAGAAGCTGTGGATTCTGCATGAACAACAAGGGCTAGAAACTTCCCCTTTGGAGGATGGATGTCCCACGTCGTGAAGAGTCGTGCAGAGGTGTTTCCGTGCAGAAAGACTGCAAACCAGCCTTGCTAGCTGCAAGGGTCGTGGTTAGGGTTTTTGGATGCTGCTGTGGCCCAGGAGGGACCAGGATGTCGCCAATTGCGTGAGGGGACAGAGGGGGCACCCAGCAAGACAAAGAGCCCTCTCAGAAGCAAGCAGCACCCGCAGAAGTGCCGGAACAGGCACTACAAAGTGGAGTGAACTGGAGCTCATCCGAAGTCACGAAAGAGGGTCCCACGATGCCGGAGGACAACTCAGGAGGTCGTGCACTGCAGTTTAGAGTGCCGGGGACCCAGGCTTGGCTGTGCACAAAGGAAATCCTGGAAGAGTGCACAGGAGCCGGAGTAGCTGCAAAACACGCGGTTCCCAGCAATGCAGTCTAGCGTGGGGAGGCAAGGACTTACCTCCACCAAACTTGGACTGAAGAGTCACTGGACTGTGGGAGTCACTTGGACAGAGTTGCTGAGTTCAAGGGACCTCACTCGTCGTGCTGAGAGGAGACCCAGAGGACCGGTGATGCAGTTCTTTGGTGCCTGTGGTTGCGGAAGGAAGATTCCGTCGACCCACAGGAGATTTCTTCGGGGCTTCTAGTGCAGAGAGGAGGCAGACTACCCCCACAGCATGCACCACCAGGAAAACAGTCGAGAAGGCGGCAGGATCAGCGTTACAAGGTTGCAGTAGTCGTCTTTGCTACTTTGTTGCAGTTTTGCAGGCTTCCAGCGCGGTCAGCAGTCGATTCCTTGGCAGAAGGTGAAGAGAGAGATGCAGAGGAACTCTGATGAGCTCTTGCATTCGTTATCTAAAGAATTCCCCAAGGCAGAGACCCTAAATAGCCAGAAAAGGAGGTTTGGCTACTTAGAAGAGAGGATAGGCTAGCAACACCTGAAGGAGCCTATCAGAAGGAGTCTCTGACGTCACCTGCTGGCCCTGGCCACTCAGAGCAGTCCAGTGTGCCAGCAGCACCTCTGTTTCCAAGATGGCAGAGGTCTGGAGCACACTGGAGGAGCTCTGTGCACCTCCCATGGGAGGTGCAGGTCAGGGGAGTGGTCACTCCCCTTTCCTTTGTCCAGTTTCACGCCAGAGCAGGGCTGGGGGATCCCTGAACCGGTGTAGACTGGCTTATGCAGAGATGGGCACCATCTGTGCCCATCAAAGCATTTCCAGAGGCTGGGGGAGGCTACTCCTCCCCAGCCCTGACACCTTATTCCAAAGGGAGAGGGTGTAACACCCTCTCTCTGAGGAAGTCCTTTGTTCTGCCTTCCTGGGCCAAGCCTGGCTGGACCCAAGGAGGGCAGAAACCTGTCTGAGGGGTTGGCTGCAGCTGCAGTGAAACCCCGGGAAAGGCAGTTTGACAGTACCCGGGTCTGTGCTAGAGACCTGGGGGATCATGGAATTGTCCCACCAATGCCAGGATGGCAATGGGGGGGGCAATTCCATGATCATAGACATGTTACATGGCCATGTTCGGAGTTACCATTGTGAAGCTATACATAGGTAGTGACCTATGTATAGTGCACGCGTGTAATGGTGTCCCCGCACTCACAAAGTCCGGGGAATTGGCCCTGAACAATGTGGGGGCACCTTGGCTAGTGCCAGGGTGCCCACACACTAAGTAACGTAGCACCCAACCTTTACCAGGTAAAGGTTAGACATATAGGTGACTTATAAGTTACTTAAGTGCAGTGTAAAATGGCTGTGAAATAACGTGGACGTTATTTCACTCAGGCTGCAGTGGCAGGCCTGTGTAAGAATTGTCAGAGCTCCCTATGGGTGGCACAAGAAATGCTGCAGCCCATAGGGATCTCCTGGAACCCCAATACCCTGGGTGCCCCAGTACCATACACTAGAGAATTATAAGGGTGTTCCAGTATGCCAATGTAAATTGGTGAAATTGGTCACTAGCCTGTTAGTGACAATATTGAAAGAAATGAGAGAGCATAACCACTGAGGTTCTGGATAGCAGAGCCTCAGTGAGACAGTTAGTCATAACACAGGTAACACATACAGGGCACACTTATGAGCACTGGGGCCCTGGCTGGCAGGGTCCCAGTGACACATACAACCAAAACAACATATATACAGTGAAATATGGGGGTAACATGCCAGGAAAGATAGTACTTTTCTAAAAAATTTCAATCCAAAAGGCATTACTGTGAATTGGTAGTGTCCTCCAATGGTTGAAAATGCAGTTTTTGCTTTTGCATCCTCTGATAACTTGATCTGCCAATACCCTGCAGTCAAATCAAAGGTGCTTAGATACTTGGCAGATGCCAGTGTATCTATTAGCTCATCTGCCCTGGGTATAGGGTGAGCATCAGTTTTGGTTACCTGGTTGAGACCTCTGTAGTCAACACAAAATCTCATTTCCCTTTTACCATCTTTGGAATGAGGTTTTGGTACAAGTACCACAGGAGAGGCCCATGGACTTTCAGAGTGCTCAACCACTCCCAGTTCAAGCATTTTCTGCATCTCTTGTTTTATGCAGTCTCTGACATGGTCAGGCTGCCTATAGATCTTACTTTTGACAGGCAAGCTGTCTCCAGTATCTATAGTGTGCTCACACCAAGAAGTGGTGCCTGGCACAGTAGAAAAGAGTTCAGAAAACTGACTCAGGAGATTTATGCAGTGGTCTTTCTGCTCAGCAGTAAGATAATCTGCCAGTAGTACACCTTCCACTAGAGCATCTTGTTCTGTGGAAGAGAAGAGATCAGGGAGAGGGTCACTCTCTTCTCCCTGTCCTTCATCTGTTGCCATGAGCAGGGTGAGATCAGCCCTGTCATAGTAGGGTTTCAGGCGATTGACATGGAGCACCCTAAGGGGACTCCTGGCAGTGCCTAAGTCAACCAGGTAGGCGACTTCTCCCTTCTTTTCAACAATTATGTAGGGTCCACTCCATTTGTCTTGGAGTGCTCTTGGGGCCACAGGCTCCAAGACAAACACTTTCTGCCCTGGTTGGTACTGAACCAGAACAGCCTTCTGGTCATGCCATTGCTTTTGGAGCTCTTGGCTGGCCTGAAGGTTTTTACTGGCCTTTTTCATGTACTCAGCCATCCTAGATCTTAGGCCAAGTACATAGTCCACTATGTCTTGCTTTGGAGCTTTTAAAGGTTGTTCCCAACCCTCCTTCACAAGTGTTAGAGGACCTCTTACAGGGTGTCCAAATAGGAGTTCAAAGGGGCTGAAGCCCACTCCTTTTTGGGGTACCTCCCTGTAAGCAAAAAGGAGGCAAGGTAACAGGACATCCCATCTCCTGCGGAGTTTTTCAGGGAGTCCCATTATCATTCCTTTGAGAGTTTTATTAAACCTCTCAACCAGTCCATTTGTTTGTGGATGATAGGGTGAGGTGAACTTGTATGTAACACCACATTCCTTCCACATGGCCTTTAAGTAAGCAGACATGAAATTGCTTCCCCTGTCTGATACCACCTCTTTTGGGAAGCCCACCCTAGAAAAGATTCCCAGGAGGGCCTTTGCCACTGCAGGAGCTGTAGTGGTCCTTAGAGGAATTGCTTCAGGATATCTGGTGGCATGGTCCACTACCACCAAGATAAACCTATTGCCTGAAGCAGTAGGAGGATCAAGGGGGCCAACTATGTCAACCCCTACCCTTTCAAAGGGAACCCCAGCCACAGGCAGTGGAATAAGGAGTGCCTTTGGAGTGCCACCTGTCTTGCCACTGGCTTGACAGGTTTCACAGGACTTGCAAAATTCCTGTGTGTCCTCTGACATTCTAGGCCAATGAAACAAGGGGACAAGCCTGTCCTAAGTTTTCATTTGCCCCAAATGTCCAGCTAAGGGAATGTCGTGGGCTAGAGTTAGGAGGAACCTTCTGTATTCCCGAGGAATCACCAATCTCCTGGCAGCTCCAGGTTTTGGATCCCTTGTTCCAGTATACAAAAGGTTGTCCTCCCAGTAAACTCTGTGAGAGTCACTGACATCCCCATTTGCTTGTTTGACAGCTTGCTGCCTTAGACCCTCTAGTGTGGGACAGGTATGCTGTGCCACACTCAGCTCCTCCCTGGCAGGCCCCCCTTCACCCAAAAGCTCAGCAGTGTCTGCTTCCAGCTCCTCTGGTGTAGGTTCTGCACAGGGTGGAAATTCTTCTTCCTCAGAGTTGAATCCACTGTAGAGGGAGGGATAGTAGGTAGTGTTTTACCTTTACTAACCCTAGCTGTAGGGAGCACTTGGTCCATTCTTCCAGGATCCAAGTCACCCTGTCTTTTTTGCTTTTTGGCCTGAGCCCTGGTTAAAGCAAAAATATGCCCTGGAATGCCCAGCATTGCTGCATGAGCCTCCAACTCCACTTCTGCCCAAGCTGATGTCTCTAAATCGTTCCCTAGTAGACAGTCTACAGGTAAATCTGAGGCAACCACAACTTTCTTTGGACCAGTAACCCCCCCCCCCAGTTGAGATTCACAACAGCCATGGGGTGGCTAAGAGTGTTGTTATGAGCATCAGTCACTTGGTACTGGTGACCAAGTAGGTATTGTTCAGGGTGGACCAGTTTCTCTATTACCATGGTAACACTGGCACCTGTGTCCCTGTAGGCCTGAACCTCAACACCGTTTATTAGGGGAAGTTGCTTGTACTTATCCATATTAAGGGGACAAGCAACCAAGGTGGCCAAATCAATGCCCCCCTCAGTGACTAACACAGCCTCTGTGGTCTCCCTAACAAGACCAACCCCAACTAAATTACCAAAAGTGAGCCCAGCTACTCCCTTGGATTGGCTATTAGTAGGTTTGCTCCCACCACCACTGCTATTACTAGGGGCACTAGGTGGAGCACCAGCGGTTGTAGTGGTAGGGGGCTTGGTGCTTTTCTTTGGGAAACTGGGATCAGTTGTCCAATGGCCTTTTATTTTACATAAATAGCACCATGGTTTCTTTTCTTTGTTTTGATTTGAAGAGGATTTGGGCCCACCCCCCCACCAGAGTATTTTTGTGGGCCTGATGAAGACTCATTTTTAGATTTGTCCCCACCCTTGTCAGAAGACTTACCATCCTTCTTCTTGCCATACTTGTCACCCCCTGTATGAACTTTTCTGTTCACCCTTGTTCAGACCCATTTGTCTGCCTTCTTTCCCAATTATTGGGGAGAGGTCAGATCAGAGTCTACCAGGTACTGGTGTAACAAATCAGACAAACAATTATTAAGAATATTCTCTCTCAAGATTAAGTTATACAGGCTTTCATAGTCAGAAACTTTACTGCCATGTAACCACCCCTCCAAGGCCTTCACTGAATGGTCAACAAAGCCTACCCAGTCTTGTGAAGACTCCTTTTTGGTTTCTCTGAACTTCATCCTGTACTGTTCAGTGGTTAAGCCATAACCATCTAGGAATGCATTCTTAAGAACTGTAAAATTATTGGCATCACTTTCCTTAACAGTAAGGAGCCTATCCCTACCCTTTCCACTGAAAGATAGCCATAGGATAGCAGCCCACTGCCTTTGATGGACCTCCTGTACAACACAGGCCCTCTTGAATGCTGCAAACCACTTGTTAATGTCATCCCCCTCCTTGTAAGGGGGAACTATCTTGTGCAGATTCCTAGAATCATGCTCTTTTGCAGGATGACTATTTGGAATACTGCTGCTGCCACCATGGGGTCCTAACCCCAACCTCTGTCTTTCTTTTTCTAAATCAAAGGCTTGCCTATCTAAATCCAGCTGTTGCTTCTTGAGCTTCAGTCTGGATTCTTCCACTCTCAATCTATTGAGCTCCCTTTCTAACACTCTGTCATCAGGGTGGGTGGGTTGGGCATGCCTTGACACAGAAGAATGGCGAGAAAGAACAGAGGGAGACCTTTCCCTAACAGATGGCACTCTAACATTCTGGCCTACAGAAGTAACACTCCTACTGTGATGAGAAGTAACACTCTTACTGTGATGTGAAGTCACATCAGTACCAGCTATGCTAGGTGGCCTGCTAAGGGTCAGGTTGGGAAGGTTCCCTTCCAAATCTTTCACTGGGGGTGCCCCAGAATCAGAGTGGGAACCATCAGCTAATATCTCACCAGAAGTGCTAACTAAGGTCTTATCTTGTGCAATGAGCATATTAACTAACAGTTGTCTTGAGGGATTCTTCCCTACCCCTAAACCTCTATCTATGCAGAGACTCCTTGCTTCTTTCCAGCGAAGGTTGTCATAAGCTATGCTGGCCAAATCAAGAGTTTGGCCTGTACCAGCCATGATAGACAAGAGTTTAAGGGACAGAAAAAGAAAGAGAAAGTTTCAGAACTTTTTAAAGAACAGAAAAAAAACTTTTTAAACTTTTTAAGAACTTTTTGAAAGTTTAGAGGTACTTTTCAGCACTTAGTAAAGAAGTGAGAGGAGAAAAGCAAAACCTTTTGGTTAGGTGTACATACACTAAACTTGTTTTGTATATTTTTCTCTTATGAAAAGTACAATATGACAAAGTGGTAAGTAGTTGCAAGTACTTATCCCACCGCTGCACAACCATTGTAGGAGGCTGGACTGGCTTGTAGTGAGTACCAAGGGGGTACTTACACCTTGCACCAGGCCCAGGTATCCCTTATTAGTGTATAGGGTGTCTAGCAGCTTAGGCTGATAGAAAAGGTAGCTTAGCAGAGCAGCTTAGGCTGAACTAGGAGACAAGTGAAGCTCCTACAGTACCACTAGTGTCACTTGCACAATATCATAAGAAAACACAATACACAGATATACTAAAAATAAAGGTACTTTATTTTTATGACAATATGCCAAAGTATCTCAGTGAGTACCCTCAGTATGAGGATAGCAAATATACACAAGATATATGTACACAATACCAAAATATGCAGTAATAGCAATAGAAAACAGTGCAAACAATGTACAGTCACAATAGAATGCAATGGGGGCACATAGGGATAGGGGCAACACAAACCATATACTCTAGAAGTGAAATGCGAACCACGAATGGACCCCAAACCTATGTGACCTGGTAGAGGGTCGCTGGGACTGTAAGAAAACAGTGAGGGTTAGAAAAATAGCCCACCCCAAGACCCTGAAAAGTGGGTGCAAAGTGCACCTAAGTTCCCCAAAGAGCACAGAAGTCGTGATAGGGGAATTCTGCAAGGAAGATCAACACCAGCAATGCAACAATGATGGATTTCCTGACGAGAGTACCTGTGGAACAAGGGGACCAAGTCCAAGAGTCACAATCAAGTCGGGAGTGAGCAGATGCCCAGGAAATGCCAGCTGTGGGTGCAAAGAAGCTGCCACTTTGGAGGATACATGTCCCACGTCGTGAAGAGTCGTGCAGAGGTGTTTCCGTGCAGAAAGACCGCAAACAAGCCTTGCTAGCTGCAAGGGTCGCGGTTAGGGTTTGTGGATGCTGCTGTGGCCCAGGAGGGACCAGGATGTCGCCAATTGTGTGAGGACACAGAGGGGGCGTCCAGCAAGACAAGGAGCCCACTCAGAAGCAAGCAGCACCCGCAGAAGTGTCGGAACAGGCACTACGAAGTGGAATGAACCGGAGCTAACCCGAAGTCACAAAGGAGGGTCCCACGACGCCGGAGGACAACTCAGGAGGTCGTGCACTGCAGGTTAGAGTGCCGGGGACCCAGGCTTGGCTGTGCACAAAGGAAATCCTGGAAGAGTGCACAGGAGCTGGAGTAGCTGCAAAACACGCAGTTCCCAGCAATGCAGTCTAGCGTGGGGAGGCAAGGACTTAGCTCCACCAAACTTGGACTGAAGAGTCACTGGACTGTGGGAGTCACTTGGACAGAATTGCTGAGTTCAAGGGACCTCGCTCGTTGTGCTGAGAGGAGACCCAGAGGACCGGTGATGCAGTTCTTTGGTGCCTGCGTTTGCAGGGGGAAGATTCCGTCGACCCACGGGAGATTTCTTCAGAGCTTCTAGTGCAGAGAGGAGGCAGACTACCCCCACAGCATGCACCACCAGGAAAACAGTCGAGAAGGCGGCAGGATCAGCGTTACAGAGTTGCAGTAGTCGTCTTTGCTACTTTGTTGCAGTTTTGCAGGCTTCCAGCGCGGTCAGCAGTCGATTCCTTGGCAGAAGGTGAAGAGAGAGATGCAGAGGAACTCTGATGAGCTCTTGCATTCGTTATCTAAGGAATTCCCCAAAGCAGAGACCCTAAATAGCCAGAAAAGGAGGTTTGGCTACTTAGGAGATAGGATAGGCTAGCAACACCTGAAGAAGCCTATCAGAAGGAGTCTCTGACGTCACCTGCTGGCACTGGCCACTCAGAGCAGTCCAGTGTGCCAGCAGCACCTCTGTTTCCAAGATGGCAGAGGTCTGGAGCACACTAGAGGAGCTCTGGGCACCTCCCAGGGGAGGTGCAGGTCAGGGGAGTGGTCACTCCCCTTTCCTTTGTCCAGTTTCGCGCCAGAGCAGGGCTGAGGGATCCCTGAATCGGTGTAGACTGGCTTATGGAGAGATGGGCACCATCTGTGCCCATCAAAGCATTTCCAGAGGCTGGGGGAGGCTACTCCTCCCCAGCCCTGACACCTTTTTCCAAAGGGAGAGGGTGTAACACCCTCTCTCTGAGGAAGTCCTTTGTTCTGCCTTCCTGGGCCAAGCCAGGCTGGACCCCAGGAGGGCAGAAACCTGTCTGAGGGGTTGGCAGTAGCAGCAGCTGCAGTGAAACCCCAGGAAAGGTAGTTTGGCAGTACACCGGGTCTGAGCTAGAGACTCGGGGGATCATGGAATTGTCTCCCCAATGCCACAATGGCATTGGGGTGACAATTCCATGATCTTTGACATGTTACATGGCTATGTTCGGAGTTACCATTGTGACGCTATACATATGTCGTGACATATGTATAGTGCACGCGTGTAATGGTGTCCCCGCACTCACAAAGTCCGGGGAATTTGCCCTGAACAATGTGGGAGCACCTTGGCTAGTGCCAGGGTGCCCACACACTAAGTAACTTAGCACCCAACCTTTACCAGGTAAAGGTTAGACATATAGGTGACTTATAAGTTACTTAAGTGCAGTGGTAAATGGCTGTGAAATAACGTGGACGTTATTTCACTCAGGCTGCACTGGCAGGCCTGTGTAAGAATTGTCAGAGCTCCCTATGGGTGGCAAAAGAATTGCTGCAGCCCATAGGGATCTCCTGGAACCCCAATACCCTGGGTACCTCAGTACCATATACTAGGGAATTATAAGGGTGTTCCAGTATGCCAATGTAAATAGGTGAAATTGGACACTAGCCTGTTAGTGACAAATTTGGAAAGCAGAGAGAGCATAAACACTGAGGTTCTGGTTAGCAGAGCCTCAGTGAGACAGTTAGTCATAATACAGGTAACACATACAGGGCACACTTATGAGCACTGGGGCCCTGCCTGGCCGGGTCCCAGTGACACATAGACTAAAACAACATATATACAGTGAAATATAGGGGTAACATGCCAGGCAAGATGGTACTTTCCTACAACAAGGCGCTACGAGTAGCTCCTGTATCAACCAGAAACTGATCAGTAGAACCCAAAACATGTGCTGTAACATAGGGACCCCTCTGATCTACTGGAACTTCAACTGATTCCTTACCCCATCCTAGGCAATCCTATGCATAAGCAGAATCTTGGAAATCAGGCTGCACATGGTTAGACATCTGGTATTAGTTCCGCCTATCAAAAGTGTTAAACCCATCCTGCCCTCGTGTATTAGCATCAACCCTAGCATGATCATTTGTGCTTCTTCTAGGCCCTGAGTATCCTGAGCGATTTCTCATTTGTCCCCGACCACGTGAACACTGCTGAACACGTAGTGCTGGACAATCGGCAGCCCAGTGCCCACATTTCTTATAATATGCACACTGATCATCAGACAAATTCGAACGAGTGTAAGAAGAACCATAAGATCCACGTCCACCTCTATCACTACCTCTAAAAGCCGGACCATCAGCTTGAGCCAACTTAACCTTCGTCTTTAATTCTTTAATCTTTTTATCCTCGCTACCTTTTGCTTCTAATTCCTGACGTTCATAATACTGAGCCATAGTCAAAAGAGGAACCGGAGTAGAGGTAGTCCATGAACTTTCACTAGCTTTTAGACGACTAGCTATTCCTGGTAACAGATTTGCAACATATTTATCGATGAACAAATGTCTGCCCGTATCATCTGAAAATAACTGTCCGCTAAAATCATGAAATGCTTCTTCAAAGCGTGTAAAGAAATCAGATACCGATTCATCTGCCTTTTGCTTACAAGACGCTAAAACAGTCCAATCTATCTTTTTAGGGGGAATAATCGTTTTTAACTTAACTAATATGGCTGCAGGAAGATCTAGAATCAACTCATATGGCTTTTTCTCAGGTTCCCTATCCCCGTCCATCTGTTCTAATTCTTCCATGATGCCCCAAAAACTGCACGATCATCAATTTTACGAATAGTTCTCCACATATCTGGCGGTAATATCAATCCGAAAAATAAATCAATGTCAGCCAAAGTCATAGTACAAGAACTAATTGCTCCCTCAACTTCCTCATAAAAGGCGGCTGGATTTTTCCGCGGGTCAGGTAATGCTGTTTTAAGTGCCATTACATCTGCCCTATTCCAAGGAGTATACACCCAATTATAAATAAAATAACCCTTAGCATCAACAGAAGTTTTATCATCACTTGTACCCAATCCTTTAGGAGGAACATACAAAGGTGCGGCCTCCCGCATTGGTTTCGCGTGAACTATCATAGTCTTATCTGTTCCGAAGATGGAAGCTTGCACCCCACCGGTCTGAGATGTCCGTGCAACTACGTCCACGGCCCTGTTTCTCCTCTTGGAAACGGACTGCCGCAACACATAATTTCACCAAACGCCTGATTGCATCAGCCACCTGGGAGAAAACAAAAAGACCATCACGCATTTGCTTATGATCAGCTGCTATATCATCGGGTTCTAACTCATCAGAATATTTCCGAAATAGTTCAATAACTTCTGTGCCAAATGCCTCAGTATAATATAGCTGCTACTTTTCCGTCCACCCTTTCATGTTGTCTAAAAGTTCAGAAGCAGAGACAACGCTACGAATTGTTTTACGAGCAGTAGATCTAAGCTCAAACGCACGGTCAGCAGGCAACATAGAGCGACTGTCTCGTATCTTCTGTTGCTCCGAACCGGAGACCTCAGCTAACTCATGAGGGGCAGAAGGAACGACATATGGAGGTGGAGGGCGATCTAGTAACAATAAATCATCATGTAGTTTATTAAGGATAGGATAGAGAGGTTGCCTAAAAGTGTATTGGCCAGTTACCTGTAATTTACGTTCTTTCTCTTCTAGCTCCTTTAAGTCATTTATTTCTTTCTTTCTCATTTCCAATGCTTTCACATATACATTCTTCCGCTGCTCTTTCTCAAGCAAGGCTTGCTCACGCTTCCCTCGTCCACGCACTTCTTTCTCCCATATTCGTACACAGTCAAACATTTCTTGCCTAGACCTTCGCTTACACATACATTGTTCCACATACTCAATCTTTCGCAAATCAAATGACCCATGCATAGGCCAACGTAACTCAGGATCCGCACAAGTGTATTTATTCCATAATGTGCTGTACATTATAGAAGAAAGACCATGTTTAACATACATATCTCTATTGGGTGTCCCCTCTGGGGGTGCCGGTTGCGATTCTTCCAGTCTCAAATTGGTACCATTACAAAAGCAACACATCCTACGAAGTGCGCTAAAAACAGGCATGCCAAAAATAGTGCAGAATATGCAGTATTATAATCAAAGTAGCACTTAAGGTGGCGTTCAAATCAAAATTAAATTGTAGAAAATTCTCCTCATTACCTGCCTATATAAATTCCAATTTATATATCAATTCAAAGGACACAAATTGACTAGTCACCCAAAACACGAGAGCCACAGTAAGTGGTGAAACAAAGGCATCAAAACCCACAGCAAGTGCCGTAAAATGGCTTTTACCAATCACAGGGCGTCCAGGTTCCAACTGCCAAGTTCTAAAATCGACCAAATGGTCACTGCACGACGAATGAACAAAAAGGATCTCAGTCGAGGATCGATGCCACCTGGATGGTCAAATCAGAAAGAAGGGAAAAATGTGCAAAGTGGGAGATGCTAAATATAACTTGTCACTAGGCAGATTTTCAAGAGTAGTTAACAGGAAGGTAGGACAGAGCACATGGAGAGAACATGGCAGCATGTGGCAGAGAAAATGACTGCCATGAACACAAAATGGATTCAGCAAAATGTTCACAATAGTTGCTAAATACAAGATGTCTTCTGCTAATGCTTAATCTAATCGCTACTAAATTACAACAACTGGAGATAAGATATCTAAATGGGGATGGAAGATAACTTTGCATAATGAAGTGTTGTGAGACTTCTTCCAAATGTGTGTGCTTAGGTTGGACAGTTTGGAAACAAGTGGAAGAAGAGACCAGTTCCTATATAAACAAATTAGAATAGGTTTTCTTGAGAAGAAAATATTCTATACCATAACCAGCTTTTGGAAGGGCGGGAGGCATTGAGAGACAGAATCTTGATTGTGGCACATGAGGGACATCCAGGTGTGAGTGACTCCAAGAGACATATAAGTGCTGGTTTTGGATCATAGTCTTGAAGAAGAAATAAAGCATTGTTTGTTCTGCAAATGGGGTGACAATTTATACAAGACTGTGAGTTACTCTCAGAAGAAGTCTGATAAAATGAAGGAGCCTCCGAAAAGAATGGTGCCAAAGTGTGCTATAGTTACTACTATTACTCATGGCTGCAGGAGTTGAGGTTGGTCATGCAGGTTGAAACTAAAGTGGCAGTAGATTTCTTAGGAAAAGCTTTCATGATAGAAGATGGACTACAATGGCTGGTGACTGACAGTGGGAGTGCGGTGTAGTGGAAAACATTATGAGCCTAACCATAGAGCCACGGGTGAAAGGTGCGCTGGCCCTGCGTCATGAAGGAGGTCTTGTCGTTGTCATTTTGTGCAAATTCTGGTTAGAGTGAAGTGGTTTGGACAATAGTTAGGATGCGTTGCACTGTATTCCATGGCAGACGTGAGCCTGTGTGAGAGTTGTAATGGAAAAGGTCCCCTGTTTGGCTCAGCAGAGATTGCAGCTCTGCCGTGAGGCCCATAGTGAGTTGTGGATGGGTTTATGATGTTCAGGTCTCAATGCACACAATGATGATGATTGCACATGTCCCAATGCACGCAATGGAGATGATTGTACATGTCCCCATGCACACAATGATGATTATGATTGTTCAGGTCTCAATGCACACAATGATGATGATTGTTCAGGTCCCAATGCACACAATGATGATGATTGTTCAGGTCACAATGCACACAATGATGATGATGATTGTACATGTCTCAATGCACACAATGATGATGATGATGATTGTTCAGGTGTCAACGCACACAATGATGATGATGATTGTACATGTCTAAATGCACACAATGATGATGATGATGGTGATTGTTCGGGTCTCAATGCACACAATGATGATGATTGTTCAGGTCTCAATGCACACTATGATGATGATGATTGTACATGCCCCAATGCACACAATGATGATGATGATTGTTCAGGTCTCAAAGCACACAATGATGATGATTGTTCAGGTCTCAATGCACACAATGATGATAATTGCACATGCCCCAATGCACACAATGATGATTATACATGTCTCAATGCACACGATGAAGATGATTGAACATGTCCCAATGCACACAATGATGATGATTGTTCATGTCTCAATGCACACAATGATGATGATTGTACATGTCTCAATGCACTCAATGATGATGATTCGACATGTTTCAATGCACGCAATGATGATGATTGTACATGTCTCAATGCACACAATGATGATGATGATTGTTCATGTCCCAATGCACACAACGATGATGATGATTGTTCAGGTCTCAATGCACACGATGGAGATGATTGTACATGTCTCAATCCACACAATGATGATGATGATTGTACATGTCCCAATGCACACAACGATGATGATGATTGTTCAGGTCTCAATGCACACGATGAAGATGATTGTACATGTCCCAATGCACACAATGATGATGATGATTGTTCAGGTCCCAATGCACACAATGATGATGATGATTGTTCAGGTCTCAATGCACACAATGGAGATGATTGCACGAGTCCCAATGCACACAATGATGATGATTGCACATGTCCCAATGCACACAATGATGATGATTGTTCAGGTCTCAATGCACACAATGATGATGATTGCACATGCCCCAATGCACACAATGATGATGATGATTGTACATGTCTCAATGCACACAATGATGATGATGATGATTGTTCGGGTCTCAATGCACACAATGATGATGATTGTTCAGGTCTCAATGCACACTATGATGATGATGATTGTACATGTCCCAATGCACACAATGATGATGATGAAGATTGTTCAGGTCTCAAAGCACACAATGATGATGATTGTTCAGGTCTCAATGCACACAATGATGATGATTGCACATGCCCCAATGCACACAATGATGATTATACATGTCTCAATGCACACGATAAAGATGATTGTTCATGTCTCAATGCACACAATGATGATGATTGTACATGTCTCAATGCACTCAATGATGATGATTCTACATGTTTCAATGCACGCAATGATGATGATTGTACATGTCTCAATGCACACAATGATGATGATGATTGTTCATGTCCCGATGCACACAATGATGATGATGATTGTTCAGGTCTCAATGCACACGATGATGATGATTGTACATGTCTCAATCCACACAATGATGATGATGATTGTACATGTCCCAATGCACACAACGATGATGATGATTGTTCAGGTCTCAATGCACACAATGAAGATGATTGTACATGTCCCAATGCACACAATGATGATGATGATTGTTCAGGTCCCAATGCACACAACAATGATGATGATTTTTCAGGTCTCAATGCACACGATGAAGATGATTGTACATGTCCCAATGCACACAATGATGATGATGATTGTTCAGGTCCCAATGCACACAATGATGATGATGATTGTTCAGGTCTCAATGCACACGATGGAGATGATTGCACGAGTCCCAATGCACACAATGATGATGATTGCACATGTCCCAATGCACACAATGATGATGATTGTTCAGGTCTCAATGCACACAATGATGATGATTGCACATGCCCCAATGCACACAATGATGATTATGATTGTTCAGGTCTCAATGCACACAATGAAGATAATGATTGTTCAGGTCTCAATGCACACAATGATGATGATTGCACATGTCCCAATGCACACAATGATGATGATGATTGTACATGTCCCAATGGTCCCAATGCACACAATGATGATGATGATTGTACATGTCCCAATGCACACAATGATGATGATCGTTCCGGTCTCAATGCACACAATGATGATGATTCCACACTTTGGGGCACATTTATGGTTTTTATGGTGGGGTGCAGCACATCATGTCACCTTGCTGCGCTGTCCTGCATCACAGGGAAAGGGCAGGAATGCACTGTATTTATCTCATACACTGCATTCCTGTCCTTCCCCCTGCGCTGGTGCTGTTTTGGCAGCATAGTGTCAATGCAGACACCGTTGCACCACAGTGCCTGCGTTGCATGCAGGATGGTTTTGTGCAGTAAGGGGAACTTCCTGCACAAAAGCAATAGTAAGACGATTTTTCCTCTTTCTGTGTGTGCTGCAGAATGCAGCCCACATAGAAAGAGGAAAAAACGATGCCCTGGGCTCGGTGGTCTGCAGGGTCACACGGTGGTATTCAGGGGCACACGGTGCGTGGCCTCTATTACTGACTGCTCCTGGGCTGAGGAGGGCTGGCAGTGATGGCAGCTTGTTCATCCCAGCAGCAGAAAGAGCCTTTCACCTGGTACCTGCCCTGGGACAGTGGCCACCTGGCCTCTCCGCCTTACAGTGCTCTGTCAGTCTCCTGCAGCCGGGCCTTTCACCTGTCTACATTGGGTTGGAACGTGAATGTCATTGTTTAGCACATACATGGGCGGCGGAATACGCATGGAGCGCGTGTTCTGTGTTTAATGGTGGCAATGGGGAGATTTTGGATGAGGAATCCATTTTGAATGGGTAGTCCATTTTTAATGAATGAGGAGTCCATTTTGAATGAGGAATCCATTTTGAATGAATGAGGAGTCCATTTTGAATGGGGAGTCCATTTTGAAGTGCTTGGTGCACAAGATGAAGGCTTTAGAAAAGCTGCCAGCAGCAAGGTGGTCTCCAAGGCTCCTCCTGAGCTCTCCTGAGGTTCCTTGTAGTGGACTAGACTTTAGGATGCAGAAGATTGGGGACAGGTGGCCCTTTTGTGGCGCAGAGGTGGTCCTTGCCTCTTTCCTGCCCCATCCTTCCATGAGTGGTGGTACCCCAACAGGTTGGGAGGGACAGACCTCTCTCCCAACCTATACTGATACCAATACTGTACTCATATTTCCCTATACTAATCCACCACTAATCCTTTTGGGTTCCGGAGTAGCGTGCTACTTGCCGAAAAGCACTTCGACACCTTGTCAGGGGTAGTAGGCGCTATAGAAATATAATCATATTTATAATAAATCAAGCTGAGGGGTGGAAGGGCCCTACATCAGGGGAGAGCAGCAGAGACTTAACAGCTCCAGGACTGGGGGTTCCCAGATTGTCATCTGTACTTGGCAGGTTAGGGACCAAAAACTTGGAAAGTGTACATCGTGGCAGGAAAGCTGCCTGCAATCATCTGATGGAGGGAGACCACCGACTGCTGGAGCGGGGTCAGGGGGTGCTCTTGCATGAAAGCAAGGCTGCCTAGAAGAGGGAGCCTTGAGGCGCTAGGCAAGAAGCACAGAAGACCAGCGCTTTGTGACCCAGGAATGAGTGCAGCATCAGGCCCTGCAGTGAGACCCTGTGCCCAGGTCTCTCTGCAGCTGCCCGGAGAGGGGGTCTCCCTGCTCAAGACGCTGGGGCGCTTGTGATGGTGGCGAGACCCTCCCAAAGCACATAGACTACTTGGTGCACAGAGGTTTCACTACTGCCCTGTATTACTGGAAGCTGACCCTGTAGTACTGAAAGCTGACCCTGTAGTACTGAAAGATGCCTCAGCTGCAATGAACGCTGACCCTGTTGTAACTGAAGCTGAACCTGTAGTACTGAAAGCTGACCCTGTTGTAACTGAAGCTGTCTCTGTAGTACTGAGAGCTGACCCTGTAGTACTGAAAGCTGACTCTGTAGTACTGAAAGCTGACCGTGTATTACTGAAAGCTGACTCTGTAGTACTGAAATCTGACCCTGTTGTGACTGAAAGCTGACCCTGTAGTACTGAAAGCTGACCTTGTAGTACTGAAAGCTGACCCTGTAGTACTGAAAGCTGACCTTGTAGTACTGAAAGCTGACCCTGTTGAAACTGAAGCTGTCTCTGTAGTACTGAAAGCTGACCTTGTAGTACTGAAAGCTGACCCTGTTGAAACTGAAGCTGTCTCTGTTGTACTGAAAGATTCCCCATGTTGTCAATCACAGGCAGTGTCAAACTCTTGCGGTGATCTAACATTTATCTCCTGTAAACTCACCTGCTGCTGTGTCCACTGAGCCTTCCCTGTATCTCCCCCCCCCTTCCATAGCCCCCCCATCACCAAGCATGTCTGGTGTATCACACCCCTCTCTACTCCCCATAAACCTTCCCTCTCATCCCCTTCAGACTCCAGTCTCTCCTCCTCTCACATAAACCTTCCCTCCCGTCCCTTCAGACTCCAGTCTCTCCTCCTCTCACATAAACCTTCCCTCTCGTCCCTTCAGACTCCAGTCTCTCCTCCTCTCACATAAACCTTCCCTCTCGTCCCTACAGACTACAGTCTCTCCTCCTCTCCCATAAACCTTCCCTCTCGTCCCTTCAGACTCCAGTCTCTCCTCCTCTCACATAAACCTTCCCTCTCGTCCCTTCAGACTCCAGTCTCTCCTCCTCTCACATAAACCTTCCCTCTCGTCCCTACAGACTACAGTCTCTCCTCCTCTCCCATAAACCTTCCCTCCCATCCCTTCAGACTGCAGACTCTCCTCCTCTCACAGAAACCTTCCCTCTCATCTCTTCAGACTCCAGTCCCTCCTCCTCTCACATAAACCTTCCCTCCCATCCCTTCAGACTCCAGTCTCTCTCTCCTCTCCCATAAACCTTCCCTCTCATCCCTTCAGACTCCAGTGCCTCCTGCTCTCCCATAAACCTTCCCTCCCATCCCTGCAGAACTCTCCTCCTCTCCCACAAACCTTCCCTCTCATCCCTTCAGACTCCAGTCTCTCCCATAAACCTTCCCTCTCATCCCTTCAGACTCCAGTCTCTCCTCCTCTCCCATAAACCGTCCCTCCCATCCCTTCAGACTCCAGTCTCTCCCTCCTCTCACACACACCTTCCCTCTCATCCCTTCAGACTCCAGTCTCTCCTCCTCTCCCATAAACCTTCCCTCCCATCCCTTCAGCCTCCAGTTCCTCCTCTCCCATGAACCTTCCCTCCCATCCCTTCAGACTCCAGTCTCTCCTCCTCTCACACAAACCTTCCCTCTCATCCCTTCAGACTCCAGTCCCTCCTCCTCTCCCATTAACCTTCCCTCCCATCCCTGCAGAACTCTCCTCCTCTCCCACAAACCTTCCCTCTCGTCCCTTCAGTCTGCAGTCCCACCTCCTCTCCCATAAACCTTCCCTCTCATCCTTTCAGACTCCAGTCTCTTCTCTTCTCCCACATCAGAATGTCAGTCTGCAGGTGAGGATTCAGAACTCTCCTAAGAAACCCAAAGATCTCTTTCAAACCACCAAACTGAACACAAAACTAAACAACTCCATGGCAGCCAAACACCAAATGTACGGAGTTGAAAGGTTTATTCATAACAAAACATTCTCCCTTAGAGAACCCCTCAACTCAGCTCCATCATTCTTCAGAACCACATCTTAACCCCCACTTGGGTCTGTGACTGAAACAGCTGCAGTTACAGTGTCCAATGACACCTGTTGAAGGGGGTCTGCACTCACCACACATGGGGTCTGGAGGGTTTATCAGGAAAAGGAAATGTGTTGTTTGAGAATCACTGATTCGGTTGACAAGGGGACCCCCAGCAAACTGTGAGTGAGTGAGTGAGCTCCACACAACACACAACACAGGTGCCTTTGAAGTGTGTCTTTCTCTTGTCACTTTCTGAGTTTTCAAAGACAGAGGTCAAATGTCAGGCTGTGTCTCCTGGTGAACTGCTGTCTGTTCCTTCACCAGGGAGGTTGGTGTTTACTTCTCGCTCTGTTACTACAAAGCAGGAGCACTGTGCACAGTGGACTCTGTGGCCCCCTTGCTGCAGTTCAGGGAGCCTGAAAGAGAAGGCTGTGGGCTGCTATGTACATCTGACATTTACTGAAATCCACAGTCCAATTATTGTTCTTTTATCAGTAAAACTGTCTGTGCACATTTAGTGGCCACTTCAATGAAAAAATGTGCTGTCTGTAGATAGCAGTGGACTACCACACCATGTTTTGGAAATCTATTTGTTGCTGTGTCCTCCAGCATGCACCACTGGCTGCATACCACACCCTGACCACCCTCCTGCGGAGTGGGCGTGGCTCATACCACACCCTGACCACTCTCCTGCTGGGTGGGCGTGGCTCATACCACACCCTGACCACCCTCCTGCTGAGTGGGCGTGGCTCATACCACACCCTGACCACTCTCCTGCTGAGTGGGCGTGGCTCATACCACACCCTGACCACTCTCCTGCTGAGTGGGCGTGGCTCATACCACACCCTGACCACCCTCCTGCTGAGTGGGCGTGGCTCATACCACACCCTGACCACCCTCCTGCTGAGTGGGCGTGGCTCATACCACACCCTGACCACCCTCCTGCTGAGTGGGCGTGGCTCATACCACACTCTGACCACCCTCCTGCTGAGTGGGCGTGGCTCATACCACACTATGTCCACTCTCCTGCTGGGTGGGCGTGGCTCATACCACCCTATGTCCACTCTCCTGCTGAGTGGGTGTGGCTCATACCACACCCTGACCACCCTCCTGCTGAGTGGGCGTGGCTGCATACCACACCCTGACCACCCTCCTGCTGAGTGGGTGTGGCTCATACCACACTATGTCCACTCTCCTGCTGGGTGGGCGTGGCTCATACCACACTATGTCCACTCTCCTGCTGAGTGGGTGTGGCTCATACCACACACTGACCACCCTCCTGCTGGGTGGGTGTGGCTCATACCACACCCTGACCACCCTCCTGCTGAGTGGGCGTGGCTCATACCACACCCTGACCACTCTCCTGCTGAATGGGTGTGGCTCATACCACACTCTGACCACCCTCCTGCTGAGTGGGTGTGGCTCATACCACACCCTGACCACTCTCCTGATGAATGGGCGTGGCACATACCACACCCTGACTACTCTCCTTCTGAATGGGCGGGAAATCGCACAAAGGGTAGGGGGAGTGGCCTCTCGTACCATGCACCACCACTAAGGTGTTGCCTGCAAGGTGGAGCCTCCATTTTATTTTCCTCCATTTTAGATGGAAGGAAAATAGCCAATCGGGTTTAGGAAAATGACCCTTCCCACAGAAAGTGGCCACTATAGTGGGTGTAGCCACCCAAACGTAAGTGTCCCATAGGACACTACCAGGTTCACCCTAAAACGCCCACTAAATTCAGTATTTAGAGGGCATCTGTAGGAAAGTACCATCTTGCCTCACATGTTACCCCCATTTTTACTTGTATGTCAGTTGTTTTTGCCTGTCTCACTGGGATCCTGCTAGCCAGGACCCCAGTGCTCATAGTTGTGGCCTGAATGTGTGTTCCCTGTGTAGTGCCTAACTGTATCACTGAGGCTCTGCTAACCAGAACCTCAGTGCTTATGCTCTCTCTGCCTTTAAAATTGTCACTGCAGGCTAGTGACCATTTTTACCAATTCTAATTGGCACACTGGAACACTCTTATAATTCCCCAGTATATGGTACCTAGGTACCCAGGGAATTGGGGTTCCAGGGGATCCCTATGGGCTGCAGCATTTCTTTTGCCACCCATAGGGAGCT
Source organism: Pleurodeles waltl (assembly GCF_031143425.1). Lineage (NCBI taxonomy): Eukaryota > Metazoa > Chordata > Amphibia > Caudata > Salamandridae > Pleurodeles > Pleurodeles waltl. Next base: position 7,478,659 of record NC_090436.1, read on the forward strand.
CAGCCAATTCTTACACAGGCCTGCCACTGCAGCCTGAGTAAAATAACGTCCACGTTATTTCACAGCCATTTCTCACTGCACTTAAGTAACTTATAAGTCACCTATATGTCTAACCCCCACTTAGTGAAGGTTAGGTGCAAAGTTACTAAGTGTGAGGGTACCCTGGCACTAGCCAAGGTGCCCCCACATAGTTCAGGGCAATTTCCCCGGACTTTGTGGGTGCGGGGAGATCATTACACGTGTGCACTCCATAAAGGTCAATACCTGTATGTAGCTCCACAATGGTAACTCCGAATATGGCCATGTAACATGTCTAAGATCTTGGAATTGTACCCCCATGCCAAATCTGGTATTGGGGTGCCAATTCCATGCATCCCCGGGGCTCCGGCATGGACCCCGGGTACTGCCAAACCAGCTCTCTGGGGTTTTCACTGCAGCTAACGCTGCTGCCAACCCACAGACTGGCTTCTGCCCTCCTGGGGTCTGGGCAGCCCAGTCCCAGGAAGGCAGAACAAAGGATTTCCTCGGAGAGAGGGTGTTACACCCTCTCCCTTTGGAAATAGGTGCTAAGGGCCTGAGAGGAGTAGCCTCCCCCAGCCTCTGGAAATGCTTTGAAGGGCACAGATGGTGTCCTCCTTGGATAAGCCAGTCTACAACAGTTCAGGGAACCCACAGCCCCTGCTCTGGCGCGAAACTGGACAGAGGAAAGAGGGTGACCACTCCCCTGTCCATCACCACCCCAGGGGTTGTGCCCAGAGCTCCTCCAGTGTGTCCCAGACCTCTGCCATCTTGAATCCAGAGGTGTGAGGGCACAATGAAGGCCTTTGAGTGGCCAGTGCCAGCAGGTGACATCAGAGACCCCTCCTGATAGGTGCTTACCTGACTAGGTGGCCAATCCTCCTCTGAGGGCTATTTAGGGTCTCTCCTGTGGGCTTTTCCTCAGATAACGAATGCAAGAGCTCACCAGAGTTCCTCTGCATCTCCCTCTTCAACTTCTGCCGGGGATTGACCGCTGACTGCTCCAGGACGCCTGCAAAACTGCAACAAAGTAGAAGAAGACTACCAGCGACATTGTAGTGCCTAATCCTGCCGGCTTTCTCGACTGTTTCCTGGTGGTGCATGCTCTGGGGGCTGTCTGCCTTCACTCTGCACTGGAAGCCAAGAAGAAATCTACAGTGGGTTGACGGAATCTTGCCCCTGGTAACGCAGGCACCAACCTTTTGCTTCACCGGTCATCTGGGACCCCTCTCATCATGACGAGCGTGGTCCCTGGAACACAGGAGCTGGATCCAAGTGACCCCGACAGTCCAGTGGTCCATCTGTCCAAATTTGGTGGAGGTAAGTCCTTGCCTCCGGACGCCAGACAGTAATCCCGTGTACTGCGTGAACTGCATCTGCTAGGGCTTCTGTGCACTTTTGCAAGGAATCCTTCATGCACAGCACAGCCCAGGTCACCAGCACTCCGTCCTGCATTTCTCAACTCGCTGAGTTGACCACCAGCTTCGTGGGACTCTCCTTTGTAGTGTTGAGATGAATGCCGTGCTCAGTTTTCTTGAACCCGTGTTCAAGTACTTCTGTGGGTGCTGCCTTCTTCTGCATGGGCTCTCTGTTGCTGGGTGCCCCTCTGTCTCCTCTTCCAAGTGGCGACCTCCTGGACCCAGGCAGCACCCATTTTCTTCAACCTCGACCTTTGCAGCTAGCAAGGCTTGTTTGCAGTCTTTCTGCATGGAAACAAATCTGCATCCTCCAGCATTCCGTGGACATCTTCTGTGCAAAGGAGAAGTTCCTGGCATCTTCTGTTGTTGTACAATCTTCAGCTTCTTCCACCCAGAGGCAGCCATTTTGCACCTTCATCCGGGGTCTAATGGGCTCCTGTCCCCCCTGGACACTTTTGTGACTCTTGGACTTGGTCCCCTTCCTTTACAGGTCCTCAGGTCCAGGAATCCGTCTTCAGTCCTTTGCAGTCAGTTGTGGTCTTTGCAGAATCTCCTATCACGACTTTAGTGTGTTTCTGGGGAAGTAGGGTCACTTTACTCCTACTTTTCAGGGTCTTGGGGTGTCTTGGACACCCTTAGTGTTTTCTTACACTCCCAGGGACCCTCTACACACTACACTAGGCCTGGGGTCCATTCGTCGTTCACATTCCACTTTCTTAGTATACGGTTTGTGTTGCCCCTAGGCCTAATGCATCCTATTGTAGTCTACAGTGTTTGCACTACTTTTCTAACAGTTTACTTACCTGATTTTGGTTTGTATGTATATTTTGTGTATTTTACTTACCTACTAAGGGAGTATATCCTCTGAGATATTTTTGGCACACTGTCACTAAAATAAAGTACCTTTATTTTTAGTAACTCAGAGTATTGTGATTATTTATGATATCAATCAATCAATCAATCATATTTATACAGCGCGCTACTCACCCGTGAGGGTCTCAAGGTGCTAGGGGGCTGGGGGGGGGGCACTGCTGCTCGGAGAGCCAGGCCTTGAGCGGCCTCCGGATGGCGAGGTGGTCCTGGGTGGTCCTGAGGTGGGCGGGGAGGGAATTCCACGTCTTGGCTGCCAGGTAGGAGAAGGATTTCCCACCTGCAGTGGTTCGGCAGATGCGAGGGACGGCGGCGAGAGCGAGGCTGGTGGATCGAAGTTGACGGGTGGGCGTGTAGAAGGTGAGGTGACGGTTGAGGTATTCGGGGCCCTTGTTGTGAAGGGCTTTGTGTGCATGGGTGAGGAGCCTGAAGGTGATCCTTTTGTTGAAGGGTAGCCAGTGTAGGTGTCTCAGGTGGGTGGAGATGTGGCTGTGGCGGGGTACGTCGAGGATGAGGCGTGCAGAGGCGTTTTGTATTCGCTAAAGACGTTTCTGAAGTTTTGCGGTGATTCCTGCGTATAGGGTGTTTCCGTAGTCCAGGCGGCTTGTGACGAGGGCGTGGGTCACAGTTTTTCTGGTGTCTGCGGGGATCCAGCAGAAGATCTTTCGGAGCATGCGGAGTGTGAGGAAGCAAGAGGACGAGACGGCGTTGACTTGCTTGGTCATGGTGAGAAGGGGGTCCAGGATGAATCTGAGGTTGCGTGCGTGATCTGAGGGGGAAGGTGCGGTGCCCAGGGCCGTGGGCCACCAGGAGTCGTCCCAGGCGGATGAGGACCTCCGTCTTGTCTGAGTTCAGTTTTAGGCGGCTGAGCTTCATCCATTCTGCGACGTCTTTCATTCCATCGTGCAGGTTGGTTTTGGCGGTGGCTGGGTCTTTGGTGAGGGAGAGTATCAGCTGGGTGTCGTCGGCGTAGGAGATGATGTTGATGTTGTGTTTGCGTGCGATGTCGGCGAGGGGGCTCATGTAGACATTGAAGAGAGTATGGCTGAGCGAGGAGCCTTGAGGGACGCCGCAGATGATCTCGGTGGGATCCGAGCGGAAAGGCGGGAGGTAGACTCTTTGGGAGCGGTCAGAGAGAAAAGAGGCGATCCAGTCCAGGGCCTGTCCTTGGATACCGGTGGAGCAGAGGCGGGTTATTAGGGTGCGGTGGCAGACGGTGTCGAAGGCAGCCGAGAGGTCGAGGAGGATGAGGGCGGCTGTTTCTCCGTTGTCCAGCAGGGTTCGGATGTCATCGGTGACTGTGATGAGGGCGGTTTCCGTGCTGTGGTTGGCCCGAAATCCGGATTGGGAGGGCTCGAGCAGGTTGTTGTCTTCGAGGAAGTTAGTTAGTTGTTTGTTGACGGCCTTCTCGATGACTTTGGCCGGGAAGGGGAGGAGCGAGATGGGATGGAATTTCTTCAGGTCTCTGGGGTCCGCCGTGGGCTTCTTCAGGAGAGCGTTGACTTCCGCGTGTTTCCAGCTCTTGGGGAAGGTGGCAGATGCAAACGAGCTGTTGATGATGGTCTGGAGATAGGGGGCGATGCTGGTGTCGGCTTTGTTGAAGATGTAATGTGGGCAAGGGTCCGAGGGGGCACCGGAGTGGATGGTGTTCATGGTAGTTTTGGTCTCTTCGGCGCTGATGGGTGTCCAGGTGTTGAGGGTGACGGCTGGGGCTGTGGGTTCTGTGGTGGTCGGTGGGATCTGTGGTCCGAAGCTGTCGTGTAGGTCGGTGATCTTTCGATGGAAGAAGGTAGCGAGGGAGTTGCAGAGGTCTTGTGAGGGCGTGATGGAGTTGGAGCTGGCGTTGGGATTGGAGAGCTCTTTGACGATGTTGAAGAGTTCTTTGCTGTTGTGGGTGTTCTTGTCCAGTCTCTCTTTGAAGGATGCTCTTTTGGTGGCGCTGATCAGCTGGTGGTGTTCGCGGGTGGCGGTTTTGAGGGCTGACATGTTTTCTGCGGTGTGATCTTTGTGCCAGGTTTTCTCGAGGGTACGGCAGGTTTTCTTGGATTCTTTGAGGGCGTCTGTGAACCATTGAGGTTTCCTGGTGTTGGTCTGTCTAGGGAGGCTTCTGAGGGGGGCGAGGTTGTCAGCGCAGTTGGTGATCCACTGTGTGAGGCTGAGGGCTGCGTTGTTGGCGTCGGAGGTGGTGGTAGGTTGGTTGTGGTTGAGAGTGGAGAGTAGCTGTTCTGTGGAGATTTTGTTCCAAGGTCTGCGTGAGATAGGTTGTGTGCGAAGGTGGAGAGTCTTGCGTCTGAAGGTGAAGTGGACACATCTGTGGTCGGTCCAGTGTATTTCGGAGGAGTGGCTGAAGGATACGTGGTTTCTGGCAGAGAAGATGGGGTCGAGCGTGTGTCCAGCGATGTGGGTGGGGGTGTTCACCAGTTGCTTGAGGCCGAGGTTGGCGAGGTTGTCGAGCAGGGTGGTGGTGTTAGTGTCGTTGTTCTGCTCCAGGTGGAAGTTCAGGTCTCCGAGGAGGATGTAGTCTAGCGAGGCTAGGGCGTGCGGGGAGATGAAGTCTGTGATGGATTTGCTGAAAAGGGCGCGTGGTCCAGGGGGCCTGTAGACGAGAGTTCCTCTGAGGGTGGTCCTGGGGTCGGTGTGGATCTGGAAGTGCATGTGTTCGGCGGCGAGGGGAGTGTCTTCGGTGGAGGTAGTGAGGTTGATGGAGCTCTTGTATATGATGGCGATTCCTCCTCCGACTTGGTTGGTGCGGTCTTTCTTGGCGATCTTGTAGCCGTCGGGGATGGCTACGGCGATGTCGGCGGCCGATGAGGCGTTCATCCAGGTCTCAGTGATGAAGGCGACATCCGGTGTGGAGGAGTCCAGGAGGTCCATAGTTCAATGGCGTGTTTGTGGACGGAGCGTGCGTTGATGAGGATGCACTTGAGGTGGTTGTTGTTGGCGCGTGGGCTGGTGGATGGGGTGCAGTCGCGGTGGAAGGTATACTTGCAGGTTTGACATGCGAAGGGTCCATGAGTGCGTTTCGGGCTGGCTTGGTAGCAGGTTGTGGTATGTCCCATGTTGAGTGCGTGGAGGGAGGCGGCGTCGTAGCAGTGCTGCTGGTTTTGGGAGCGCTGGGGGCCAGGGGTTCTGGCGCGGGGGCGGTCCAGGCGCGGATGGGTGCAGGCGGGCTTGCCTTCGGCGCGCCAGTGGCGCGGCTGCACAGCGGCTGCCATAAGATGAAGGTGGGGGGGAGGCGGGGTCAGCTGGGGGCGGGAGGGAGGGCGACGAATGGGAGCGGGGGTGGGGCCGCATGGGTGGCAGCGGCGGGAAAGCAAAGGGCGAGGGCGGGAGGCCGAAAAAGAAGAGTAGTAGGAGAAAAAGGGGAAATTCACGGGAGATAGAAGAAAAAAACGGGAAGCTAGGATAAAGAGAGAGAGTAGAGGAAAAACAGAGGAGTTTGGACACAGAGAGCAGAGCAGAAGAAAAACGAAGGAGTTTGGACACAGAGAGCAGAGCAGAAGAAAAACGAAGGAGTTTGGACACAGAGAGCAGAGCAGAAGAAAAACGAAGGAGTTTGGACACAGAGAGCAGAGCAGAGCAGAAGAAAAACGAAGGAGTTTGGAAACAGAGAGCAGAGCAGAGCAGAAGAAAAATGAAGGAGTTTGGAAATAGAGAGCAGAGTAGAAGAAAAACGAAGGAGTTTTGACACAGAAAGCAGAGCAGAGCAGAAGAAAAACGAAGGAGTTTGGACACAGAGAGCAGAGCAGAGCAGAAGAAAAACGGAGTTTGGACACAGAGAGCAGAGCAGAGCAGAAGAAAAACGAAGGAGTTTGGACACAGAGAGCAGAGCAGAAGAAAAACTTTTAAGGTTTAAACTACCATAGGTTGCCTGGACAACTGTAAGATCTGCTGCAGACATAGTTGTAAGAAAGAGTTTAAGATAGAGAGATATACTGCTATATGATATAAGTGATATGGTAGGAGCTTTGCATTTCTCCTAGTTCAGCCTAAGCTGCTCTGCTATAGCTACCTCTATCAGCCTAAGCTGCTAGAACACTACTAATCTACTAATAAGGGATAACTGGACCTGACACAAGGTGTAAGTACCATCAGGTACCCACTATAAGCCAGGCCAGCCTTCTACATTGGTGGTGCAGCGGTGGGATAAGTACTTGTAACTGCTTTACCATTTTGTTATTGGTCCTTTTCATAAGAAAAACATATTCCAAATACTTTAAAATATACACAGTTAACCTAAACAATTAACTCTCTTTCTAAAAAGTTTCTAAAATGTTTTTAAATGTTTTCAAAAGTTTGAAAAGTTTTTCTCTTTTCTTTAAAAAGTTTCTAAACTTTTTTCTCTCTATCTTACAACTATGTCTGCAGCAGATCTTACAGTTGTCCAGGCAACCTATGGTAATTTAAACCTTAAAGGTTTGGGGTGTCTCTTCATAGAAAGAGGTTTAAGCATTGGTAAGAACCCTACCAAAGATCTTCTTAGCCTTCTCCTAGAACGTGACCAGAACCAGTCTGGCCCATCCCAGGATCAGGAGGAAGAGTAGGGGGGTACCCAGCAAGAATCAGGGGAGGGCCCTGAGGACTCTGGGGAGGGTTCATCCAAAGACCTGTCTGCTAACAGGCCATCTAGTGACACTGGTAGTGGGAGTGGGTCACACATCAGTAGCGCACCTTTCACTCCAAAAGGCCAAGGAACTAGAGTCCAGCCAGTTGGAGACAGGTCCACTTCTGACAATTCCCACATTTCCCCTGTGTCTTAGAATTTCCAAGCCTCTCACCCTGAGGATAACACCCTAGACAGGGAATTCAGAAAGCTGAGGTTGGAAGAGGCCAGAAGGAAGCTAAAACATCAGCAGCTGGCCTTAACAGGGAATCTCTAGATGTAGAGAGGGAAAGGCAGAGGTTGGGGTTAGTTCCCCATGATGGCAGCAGCAGTATTCCTGATAGCAATCCTGTTAGAGAGCAAGATTCCAGGAATCTGCACAAGATAGCCCCCCCTTACAAGGAGGAGGATGACATTAATAAGTGGTTTGCTGCACTTGAGAGGGCCTGTATGGTACAATTGGTCCCTCAAAGGCAGTGGGCTGCTATATTGTGGCTATCTTTCACTGGAAAGGGTAGGGATAGGCTCCTTACTGTTAGAGAAAGTGATGCCAATAACTCCAAAGTTTTGAGGGATGCATTCTTGGATGGGTTTGTCTTAATCACTGAACAATACAGGGTTAAGTTCAGAGACACCAGAAAAGAGTCCTCCCAAGACTGGACAGACTTTGTAGACTGTTCAGTGAAGGCCGTGGGGGGATGGTTACATGGCAGTAAAGTGTCTGACTATGAAAGCCTATAATCTAATCCTGAGAGAGCATAGCTTGAATAATTGTCTGTCTAACTTGTGGCATCAGTACTTGGTAGACTCAGATCTGATCTCTCCCCAAGAATTGGGAAAGAAGGCAGAGAAATGGGTCAGAACAAAAGTGAACAGAAAAGTTCATCCAGGTGGTGACAAGGATGGCAAAAAGAAGGATGGTAAGTTTTCTGACAAGGGTGGGGACAAAGATTAAAAACATTCTGAGTCTTCATCAGGCCCACAAAAATCCTCTGGGGGTGGTGGGTCCAAATCCTCTTCTAACAACCAGAAGAAGCCATGGTGTTATTTATGTAAAGTAAAAGGCCATTGGGCAAGTGACTCCACTTGTCCAAAGAAAAACACCAAGGCTCCCAGTACCACAACACCAACTGCGTCCTCCAGGGCCCCTAGTAATAGCAGTGGTGGTTGGAAGTCTACTACAAATAGCCAATCAAAGGGTGTAGCTGGGCTCACCATTGGTAATGTAGTTGGGGTTGGGAGACCACAGATGCTGTTTTAGTCTCTGATGGTAGTATTCACTTTGCCACCTTTGTTGTTTGTCCCCTTAATATGGGTAAGTACAAGCAACTTCCCCTAATAAATGGTGTTGAGGTTGAGGCCTACAGGGACACAGGAGCTATGTTGATAGAAAAACTGGTCCACCCTGAGCAACACCTACTTGGTCAGCAGTACCAGGTGACTGATGCTCATAATAACACTCTTAGCCGCCCCATGGCTGTTGTGAATCTCAACTGGGGTGGGGGGGATTGATTACTGTGAGAAAGTAGCCTCTTTCTAGCCTTGTTACCCCCACTTTTGGCCTGTTTGTGAGTGTATGTCAGGGTGTTTTCACTGTCTCACTGGGATCCTGCTAGCCAGGGCCCAGTGCTCATAGTGAAAACCCTATGTTTTCAGTATGTTTGTTATGTGTCACTGGGACCCTGCTAGTCAGGACCCCAGTGCTCATAAGTTTGTGACCTATAGGTATGTACTGTGTGATGCCTAACTGTCTCACTGAGGCTCTGCTAACCAGAACCTCAGTAGTTATGCTCTCTCTTTACAAATTGTCACTAACAGGCTAGTGACCAATTTTAGCAATTTACATTGGCATACTGGAACACCCTTATAATTCCCTAGTTTATGGTACTGATGTACCCAGGGTATTCTGGTTCCAGGAGATCCCTATGGGCTGCAGCATTTCTTTTGCCACCCATAGGGAGCTCTGACAATTCTTACACAGGCCTGGCACTGCAGCCTGAGTGAAATAACGTCCAAGTTATTTCACAGCCATTTTACACTGCACTTCAGTAACTTATAAGTCACCTATATGTCTAACCTTTACCTGGTAAAGGTTGGGTGCTAAGTTACTTAGTGTGTGGGCACCCTGGCACTAGCCAAGGTGCCCCCATATTGTTCAGGGCCAATTCCCCGGACTTTGTGAGTGCGGGGACACCATTACACGCGTGCACTACATATAGGTCACTACCTATGTGTAGCTTCACAATGGTAACTCCGAATATGGCCATGTAACATGTCTATGATCACGGAATTGCCCCCTCTATGCCATCCTGGCATTGTTGGTACAATCCTATGATCCCACGGGTCTGTAGCACAGAACCGGGTACTGCCAAACTGCCTTTTCAGGGGTTTCACTGCAGCTGCTGCTGCTGCCAACCCCTCAGACAGGTTTCTGCCCTCCTGGGGTCCAGCCAGGCTTGGCCCAGGAAGGCAGAACAAAGGACTTCCTCAGAGAGAGGGTGTTACACCCTCTCCCTTTGGAAAATGGTGTGAAGGCAGGGGAGGAGTAGCCTCCCCCAGCCTCTGGAAATGCTTTCATGGGCACACATGGTGCCCATTTCTGCATAAGCCAGTCTACACCGGTTCAGGGACCCCTCGGCCCTGCTCTGGCGCGAAACTGGACAAAGGAAAGGGGAGTGACCACTCCCCTGACCTGCACCTCCCCTGGGAGGTGCCCAGAGCTCCTCCAGTGTGCTCCAGACCTCTGCCATCTTGGAAACAGAGGTGCTGCTGGCACACTGGACTGCTCTGAGTGGCCAGGGCCAGCAGGTGACATCAGAGACTCCTTCTGATAGGCTCCTTCAGGTGTTGCTAGCCTATCTTCTCTCCTAAGTAGCCAAACCCTCTTTTCTGGCTATTTAGGGTCTCTGCTTTGGGGATTTCCTTAGATAACGAATGCAAGAGTTCATCAGAGTTCCTCTGCATCTCTCTCTTCACCTTCTGCCAAGGAAACGACTGCTGACCGCGCTGGAAGCCTGCAAAACTGCAACAAAGTAACGAAGACGACTACTGCAACTCTGTAACGCTGATCCTGCCGCCTTCTCGACTGTTTTCCTGGTGGTGCATGCTATGGGGGTAGTCTGCCTCCTCTCTGCACTAGAAGCTCTGAAGAAATCTCCCGTGGGTCGACGGAATCTTCCCCCTGCAACCGCAGGCACCAAAGAACTGCATCACCGGTACCCTGGGTCTCCCCTCAGCACAATGAGCGAGGTCCCTTGAATCCAGCAACTCTGTCCAAGTGACTCCCACAGTCCAGTGACTCTTCAGTCCAAGTTTGGTGGAGGTAAGTCCTTGCCTCTCCACGCCAGACTGCATTGCTGGGAACCGTGACTTTTGCAGCTACTCCGGCCTCTGTGCACTTTCGGCGGAAATCCTTTGTGCACAGCCACGCCTGGGTCCACGACACTCTAACCTGCATTGCACGACCTCCTGAGTTGTCCTCCGGCGACGTGGGACTCCTTTGTGTAACTTCGAGTGAGCACCATTTCACTCCTCTTTGTAGTGCCTGTTCCAGCACTTCTGTGGGTGCTGCCTGCTTCTGAGAGGGCTCCTCGTCCTGCTGGGTGCCCCCTCTGTCCCCTGACGCAATTGGCGACATCCTGGTCCCTCCTGGGCCACAGCAGCATCCAAAAACCCTAACCACACAAGTTGCAGCTAGCAAGGCTTGTTTGCGGTCTTTCTTCAGGAAAACACTTTTGTACAGCTCTCCATGGCGTGGGGGATCCATCCTCTAAAGGGGAAGTCTTTAGCCCTTGTTGTTCCTGCAGAATCTTCAACTTCTACTGTCCAGTAGCAGCTTCTTTGCACCCACAGCTGGCATTTCCTGGGCATCTGCCCATCTCCGACTTGCTTGTGACTTTTAGACTTGGTCCCCTTGTTCCACAGGTACCCTCGTTTGGAAATCCATTGTTGTTGCATTGCTGATTTGTGTCTTTCCTGCAGAATTCCCCTATCACGTCTTCTGTGCTCTTTGGGGAACTTTAGTGCACTTTGCACTCACTTTTCAGGGTCTTGGGGTGGGCTATTTTTCTAACCCTAACTGTTTTCTTACAGTCCCAGCGACCCTCTACAAGGTCACATAGGTTTGGGGTCCATTCGTGGTTCGCATTCCACTTTTGGAGTATATGGTTTGTGTTGTCCCTATCCCTATGTGTCCCCATTGCATCCTATTGTAACTATACATTGTTTGCACTGTTTTCTAATACTATACTGCATATTTTTGGTATTGTGTACATATATCTTGTGTATATTTGCTATCCTCATACTGAGGGTACTCACTGAGATACTTATGGCATATTGTCATAAAAATAAAGTACCTTTATTTTTAGTATATCTGTGTATTGTGTTTTCTTATGATATTGTGCATATGACACTAGTGGTACTGTAGGAGCTTCACTCGTCTCCTAGTTCAGCCTAAGCTGCTCTGCTAAGCTACCATTATCTATCAGTCTAAGCTGCTAGACACCCTATACACTAATAAGGGATACCTGGGCCTGGTGCAAGGTGTAAGTACCCCTTGGTACTCACTACAAGCCAGTCCATCCTCCTACAGTTACTGATCCAAAGAAAGTTGTGGTAGACACTGAATTACCTGTAGATTGCTTACTAGGAAATGATTTGGAGACATCAGCCTGGGCTGAAGTGGATTTGGAGGCCCATGCAGCAATGCTGGGCATTCCAGGGCTTATCTTTGCTCTCACAAGGGCTCAGGCCCAGAAGCAAAGAGGACAGGAAAGCTTGGATCCTAGAACAATGGACCAAGTGCTCCTAAAAGCTTGGGGTAGAAAGGGTAAATCCTTGACCACTATCCCTCCCTCTCCAGAAGATTCTCCTTCTGAGGAAGAGGAATCCTCTCCCTGTGCAGAACCTACACCAGATGAGCTGGTAGCAGACACCACTGAGCTTTTGTGTCCAGTGGGGTGTGCTGGGGAAGAGCTGAGTGTGGCACAGCAGACCTGTCCCACACTAGAGGGTTGAGACAGCAAGCTGTTAAACAGCAGAATGGGGATATCTCTGATAGCCATAAGGTCTATTGGGAAGATAACCTCCTCTATACTGAGTCAAGGGACCCTAAACCTGGAGCTGCCAGGAGATTGGTCATCCCTTTGCAGTATAGGGAGTTTCTCCTGACCTTGGCATTGATATTCCTTTGGCTGGGCATTTGGGCCAGAGTAAAACTTGGGACAGACTTGTTCCATTGTTTCACTGGCCTCACATGTCAGAGGACACTAAGGAGTTTTGTCGCTCCTGTGTGACCTGCCAAGCCAGTTGCAAGACTGATGGCATACCAGGTGTCCCAGATAAACCACTTTCCCCTGCCCTATCTGGCACTTTGAAGCCTTGATAGTGAGGCCTTCCTTTTGCAGGGCCTCCAAAACTTTCCAAAGGTGGACCAGGTGCTCATCCCAGGTTGAGCTAAAGACAGCAACATCATCAAGATATGCTGCACTGAAAGCCTCCAACCCTTGCAGGACTGTGTTCACCAACCTCTGAAAAGTGGCAGGTGCATTTTTCAAACCAAAGGGCATCACAGTGAACTGATAGTGCCCTTTAATGGTGAAGTATGCAGTTTTGGGTTTAGCATCTTCTGAAAACTTAATCTGCCAATACCCTGCAGTTAAGTCAAAAGTGCTTAGATGCTTGGCAGAAGCCAGTGTATCAATTAGCTCATCTGCCCTGGGTATAGGATGAGCATCAGTTTTGGTTACTTGATTGAGACCTCTGTAGTCAATACAAAACCTCATTTCTCTTTTACCATCTTTACTGTGAGGTCTTGGGACAAGCACCACTGGGCTAGCCCGTGTATCACTCCTAGGTCCAGCATGTTCTGTTCCTCTTGTTTTATGCAATCTCTGACATGGTCAGGATGTCTATAAATCTTACTTTTGACAGGTAAACTGTCTCCAGTATTGACTGTATGCTCACACCAAGTAGTTGTTCCTGGGATCAGTGAGAAAAGGTCAGAAAATTGGCCTAGGAGATTTATACAGTTGTCCTTCTGCTCAGCAATCTGCAAGCACCACTCCCTCCACTAAGCCATCAGCTTCAGTGGTGGTGAAGAGGTCAGGGAGAGGGTCACTCTCTTCTTCCTGCCCCTCATCAGTTACCATGAGCAGGGTTAAGTCAGCCCTGTCATAGTAGGGTTTTAGGCGGTTGACATGGAGCACCGTGAGGGGACTCCTGGCAGTGCCCAGGTCTACCAAGTAGGTGACCTCACCCTCCTTTTCAACAATGAGATGGGGTCCACTCCATTTGTCCTGGAGTGCTCTTGGGGCCACAGGGTTCAATACCCACATCTTCTGTCCTGGGTGGTACTGGGTCAGGACAGCCTTCTGGTTATGCCATTGCTTTTGGAGCTCTTGGCTGGCCTGAAGGTTTTTACTGGCCTTTTTCATGTACTCAGCCATTCTGGATCTTAGGCCAAGTACATAGTCCACATTGTCTTGCTTTGGAGCTTTTAAAGGTTGTTCCCAACCCTCCTTCACAAGAGAAAGGGGACCTCTCACAGGGTGCCCAAAGAGAAGTTCAAGGGGCTAAAGCCCACTCCTTTTTGGGGTATCTCCCTATAAGCAAAAAGGAGGCATAGCAAACAGGTCATCCCATCTCCTTCTGAGTTTTTCAGGGAGTCCCGTAATCATACCTTTGAGAGTTTTATTAAACCTATCTACCAGTCCATTAGTCTGTGGATGGTAAGGAGTAGTGAACTTGTAGGTAACACCACACTCCTTCCACATTGCTTTGAAGTATGCAGACATGAATTTGCTACCCGTGTCTGATACTACCTCTTTAGGAAAACCCACCCTGGAAAAGATTCCCAGGAGGGCCTTTGCAACTGCAGGAGCTGTAGTGGTTCTTAAAGGTATGGCTTCAGGATATCTTGTGGCATGGTCCACAACCACCAAGATGAATCTATTGCCTGAAGCAGTGGGAGGGTCAAGGGGGCCAACTATGTCAACCCCTACCCTTTCAAAGGGCACCCCAACCACTGGAAGTGGAATTAGAGGGGCCTTTGGAGTGCCACCAGTCTTGCCACTGGCTAGGCAGGTCACACAAGACTTGCAAAAATCTTTGATGTCCTCTGACATCCTAGGCCAGTGAAACAAGGGGACAGGTCTTTCCCAAGTTTTTATCTGGCCCAAATGCCCAGCCAAAGGAATGTCATGTGCAAGACTGAGAAGAAACTCTCTGTACTGCAGGGGAATGACCAATCTCCTGGCTGCTCCAGGTTTTGGGTCCCTTGCCTCTGTGTACAAGAAGTTATCCTCCCAGTATACTCTATGACTGTCACTGACATCCCCATTTTGCTGTTTGACAGCTTGCTGTCTGAGACCCTCTAATGTGGGACAGGTTTGCTGTACCACACTCAGCTCTTCCCTGGCAGGCCCCTTCCACCCAAAAGCTCAGCAGTCTCTGCTGCCAGCTCATCTGGTGAAGGTTCTGCACAGGGAGGAAATTCCTCTTCCTCAGAAGGGAAATCATCTGTAGAGGGAGGGATAGTGGGTAGGGATTTACCCTTGCTACCCCTAGCTTTAGGGAGCACTTGGTCCATTGTTCCAGGATCCAAGTTACCCTGTCCTTTTTGCTTTTTGGCCTGAGCCCTGGTCAAAGCAAAAATATGCCCAGGAATGCCCAGCATTGCTGTATGAGCCTCCAACTCCACTTCTGCCCAAGCTGATGTCTCTAAATCATTCCCTAGTAGACAGTCTACAGGTAGATCTGAGGCAACCACAACTTTCTTTGGACCAGTAACTCCCCCCCCCCCCCAGTTGAGATTCACAACAGCCATGGGGTGGCTAAGAGTGTTGTTATGAGCGTCTGTCACTTGGTACTGCTGACCAAGTAGGTGTTGTTCAGGGTGGACCAGTTTTTCTATCACCATAGTTACACTGGCTCCTGTGTCCCTGTAGGCCTCAACCTCAACACCATTTATTAGGGGAAGTTGCTTGTACTTATCCATGTTAAGGGGACAAGCAACCAAGGTGGCCAAATCAATAGCATCTCCAGAGACTAAAACAGCCTCTGTGGTCTCCCTAACAAGACCAACCCCAACTACATTGCCAACAGTGAGCCCAGCTACTCCCTTGGATTGGCTATTAGTAGGTTTACTCCCACCACCACTGCTATTACTAGGGGCACTAGAACTTGCAGCAGGGGTTGTGGTGGTGGGAGGTTTGGTGTTTTTCTTTGGACAACTGGAATCAGTTGCCCAATGGCCTTTAACTTTACACAAATAACACCAAGGCTGTTTAGGTTGATTATTGGAAGAAGATTTGGACCCACCACCCCAAGAGGATTTTTGTGGGCCTGATGAAGATTCAGAATGTTTACTTTTGTCTCCACCCTTGTCAGAAGACTTACCATCTTTCTTCTTGCCATCCTTGTCACCCCCTGTATGAACTTTTCTGTTCACCCTTGTTCTGACCCACTTGTCTGCCTTCTTTTCCAATTCTTGGGGAGAGGTCAGATCCGAGTCCACTAGGTACTGGTGCAACAAGTCAGACACACAGTTATTCAGAATATGCTCTCTCAGAATAAGATTATACAGGCTTTCATAGTCAGATACCTTACTGCCATGTAACCATCCTTCCAAGGCCTTTACTGAACAGTCCACAAAATCTGTCCAATCTTGAGAGGGCTCTTTTCTGGTGTCTATGAACTTAATCCTGTATTGTTCAGTGGTTAAGCCAAATCCATCCAAGAGTGCATCCTTCATTACTGTGTAGTTGTTAGCTTCACTTTCTCTAACAGTAAGGAGCCTATCCCTACCCTTTCCAGTGAAAGATAGCCACAAAATAGCAGCCCACTGCCTTTGAGGGACCCCCTGTACCATACAGGCCCTCTCAAGTGCAGCAAACCACTTGTTGATGTCAACCCACCCCCTTGTAAGGACGGACTATTTTGTACAGATTCCTGGAATCTTGCTCTCTAACAAGATTGCTATCAGAAATACTGCTGCTGCCACCATGGGGTCCCAACCCCATCCTCTGTCTTTCCTTCTCAATGTCTAGGGATTCCCTATCTAAGGCCAACTGTTGCTGTTTAAGCTTCAGTCTGGTCTCTTCAACCCTCAACTTTTTGAGTTCCCTTTCTAACAAGTTATCCTCAGGGTGGGTGGGTTGGGAATGCTTTGACACAGATGACAAATTGGAAACTTCAGAGGGGGGCCTGTCCCTAACTGTCTGGACCCTGGTAACCTGGCCTCTAGGGAAAAAGGATGCCCTACTGTGATGGTAACCTCTATCACTACCAGCATTACTAGGTGCCCTGCTAGGGGCAGACCCCTATCAGAACCCTCCCCAGCTTCCTCAGGGGGATCCTCTGAATCAGACTGGGAAGCTTCTATTAACCTCTCATTTGATGGGCCAGACTGGTTCTGGTCATCCACCATAAGCATGTTAAACAGAAACTCTTTTGTAGAGTTCTTTCCTATAACTAAACCTCTATCTAAGCAGAGACTCCTTAAGCTCTTGTAATTCAAAATGTCATAAGTAGCATTGACAGTTTTGAGAGTAGAATCTACCACAGACATGATAGTAAAAGGTTTAGAGATAGGGAGAAGAGAGAAAACGTTTTAGAACTTTTGAAAGCACAGAGAAAAAACTTTTTCTAACTTTTATAAAACTTTTAGAAGTTTTAAGAAACTTTTCAGAACTTTCAAAAAAGTTTTAGGATAGAAAAGCAAACTTTTTGGGTTAAGTGTACATACACTGAACTGTTTGGTAAATGATTCTCTTATGAAAAGTATAAAATGACAAAGTGGTAAAGCAGTTACAAGTATTTATCCCACCGCTACACCACCAATGTAGGAGGCTGGTCTGGCTTGTAGTGGGTACCAGAGGTACTTACACCTTGTGCCAGGTCCAGTTATCCCTTATTAGTAGAATAGAGGTGTTTCTAGCAGCTTAGGCTGATAGAAGGTAGCTATGGCAAAGCAGCTTAGGCTGAACTAGGAGACATGCAAAGCTCCTACTATACCACTGGTGTCATATGCACAATATCATAAGAAAACACAATACACAGATATACTAAAAATAAAGGTACTTTATTTTCATGACAATATGCCCCAAGTATCTCAGCGAGTACCCTCAGTAAGAAGGTAAGTAATATACACAAGTTGTATGTACACAAACCACAAATAGGTAAGTAAGAGTAAGAAAAGTAATGCAAACAGTATAGAATTAAAATAGGTTGCAATAGGAGCACATAGGTATACGGGCAACACAAACCATACACTCCAAAAGTGGAATGCGAATCACAAATGGACCCCAGACCTATGGGAGCTTGTAGAGGGTCGCTGGGACTGTAAGAAAACAGTCAGGGTGTTCAAGATACCTGTAGGAGGCTGGCCTGGCTTGTAGTGGGTACCAAGGGGTACTTACACTCTGTACCAGGTCCAGTTATCCCTTATTAGTGTAGAAGAGGTGTTTCTAGCAGCTTAGGCTGATAGAAGGTAGCTATAGCAGAGCATCTTAGGCTGAACTAGGAGACATGCAAAGCTCCTACTATACCACTGGTGTCATATGCACAATATCATAAGAAAACACAATACACAGATATACTAAAAATAAAGGTACTTTATTTTTATGACAATATGGCAAAAGTATCTCAGTGAGTACCCTCAGTATGAGGATGCCAAATATACACAAGATATATGTACACAATACCAAAAATATGCAGTAATAGCAAAAGGAAGTAATGCAGGCAATGTAAAGTTACTGTAGATTGCAATAGGAGCACATAGGTATAGGGGAAACACAAACCATATACTCCAAAAGTTGAATGCGAATCACGAATGGACCTCAAACCTGTGTGAGCTTGTAGAGGGTTGCTGGGACTGTAAGAAAACAGTGAGGGTTAGAAAAATAGCCCATCCCAAGACCCTGAAAAGTAGGTGTAAAGTGCACCTATATTCCCCAGAGAGCACAGAAGTCGTGATAGGGGAATTCTGCAAGGAAGACCAACACCAGCAATGCAACCAAAGTGGATTTCCGGACGAGAGTGCCTGTGAAACAAGGGGACCAAGTCCAAGAGTCGCGACAAAGTCGAGAGTGGGCAGATGCCCAGGAAATGCCAGCTGAGGGTGCAAGGAAGCTGCCACCGGATTGTAGAAGCTGTGGATTCTGCACGAACGAAGAGGACTAGAAACTTCCCCTTTGGAGGATGGATGTCACACGTCGTGAAGAAGCTTGCAGAGGTGTTCCCATGCAGAAAGACCGCAAACAAGCCTTGCTAGCTGCAAGGGTCACGGTTAGGGTTTTTGGATGCTGCTGTGGCCCAGGAGGGACCAGGATGTCGCCACTTGGATGAGGAGACAGAGGGGGCACCCAGCAAGCCAGGGAGCCCTCACAGAAGCAGGCAGCACCCGCAAAAGTACCGGAACAGGCACTTGGAAGAAGAGTGAACAGGAGTCCACCCAAAGACACAAAAGGGAGTCCCACGACGCCGGAGGACAACTCAGAAGGTTGTGCACTGCAGGTTAGAGTGTCGGGGACCCAGGCTTGGCTGTGCATGAAGGAAATCCTGGAAGAGTGCACAGGAGCCGGAGCAGCTGCAAATCACGTGGTACCCAGCAATGCAGTCTAGCGTGGGGAGGCAAGGATTTACCTCCACCAAACTTGGACTGAAGAGTCACTGGACTGTGGGAGTCACTTGGACAGAGTTGCTGAGTTCCAGGGACTACGCTCGTCGTGCTGAGAGGAGACCCAGAGGACCGGTGATGCAGTTCTTTGGTGCCTGCGGTTGCAGGGGGAAGATTCCGTCGACCCACAGGAGATTTCTTCACAGCTCCTGGTGCAAGAAGGAGGCAGGCTACCCCCAGAGCATGCACCACAAGGGAAACAGTAGAGAAGGCGGCAGGATCAGCGATACAATGTTGCAGTAGTCGTCTTTGCTACTTTGCTGCGGTTTTGCAGGCGTCCTGAGCAGTCAGCGGTCGATCCTTTGGCAGAAGGTGAAGAGGGAGATGCAGAGGAACTCTGATGAGCACTTGCATTCATTATCTAAAGAATTCCCCAAAGCAGAGACCCTAAATAGCCAGAAAAGGAGGTTTGGCTACCTAGGAAGGAGGATAGGCTAGTAACACAGGTAAGAGCCTATCAGAAGGAGTCTCTGACGTCACCTGCTGGCACTGGCCACTCAGAGCAGTCCAGTGTGCCAGCAGCACCTCTGTTTCCAAGATGGCAGAGGTCTGGAGCACACTGGAGGAGCTCTGGGCACCTCCCCTGGGAGGTGCAGGTCAGGGGAGTGGTCACCCCTCTTTCCTTTGTCCAGTTTCGCGCCAGAGCAGGGCTGGGGGATCCCTAAACCGGTGTAGACTGGCTTATGCAGAGATGGGCACCATCTGTGCCCATCAAAGCATTTCCAGAGGCTGGGGGAGGCAACTCCTCCCCAGCCCTGACACCTTTTTCCAAAGGGAGAGGGTGTAACACCCTCTCTCA
This sequence comes from Pleurodeles waltl, assembly GCF_031143425.1. Classification (NCBI taxonomy): domain Eukaryota; kingdom Metazoa; phylum Chordata; class Amphibia; order Caudata; family Salamandridae; genus Pleurodeles; species Pleurodeles waltl. The sequence continues at coordinate 7,498,044 of NC_090436.1, forward strand.
GAGGAAATCCTTTGTTCTGCCTTCCTGGGCCAGGCCTGGCTGGACCCCAGGAGGGCAGAAACCTGTCTGAGGGGTTGGCAGCAGGAGCAGCTGCAGTGGAAACCCCGGAAAGGCAGTTTGCCAGTACCCGGGTTCTGTGCTAGAGACCCGGGGAATCAATTCCATGATCTTAGACATGTTACATGCCCATGTTCGGAGTTACCATTGTGACGCTATACATAAGTAGTGAACTATGTATAGTGCACATGTGTAATGGTGTCCCTGCACTCACAAAGTCCGGGGAGTTTGCCCTGAACGATGTGGGGGCATCTTGGCTAGTGCCAGGGTGCCCACACACTAAGTAACTTTGCACCCAACCTTCACCAGGTGAAGGTTGGACATATAGGTGACTTATAAGTTACTTAAGTGCAGTGTAAAATGGCTGTGAAATAACGTGGACGTTATTTCACTCAGGCTGCAGTGGCAGGCCTGTGTAAGAATTGTCTGAGCTCCCTATGGGTGGCAAAAACTGCAGCCCATAGGGATCTCCTGGAACCCCAATACCCTGGGTACCTCAGTACCATATACAAGGGAATTATATGGGTGTACCAGTGTGCCAATGAGAAGTGGTAAATTTAGTCACTAGCCTGCAGTGACAAATTTAGAAAGCAGAGAGAGCATAAACACTGAGGTTCTGGTTAGCAGAGCCTCAGTGACACAGTTATGCACCACACAGGGAACACATACAGTGCACATACTATGAGCACTGGGGCCCTGCCTAGCAGGGTCCCAGTGACACATAGACTAAAACAACATATATACAGTGAAATATGGGGGTAACATGCCAGGCAAGATGGTACTTTCCTACAGCTGTCTGCCTTCACCCTGCACTGGAAGCCAAGAAGAAATCTCCTGTGGGTCGACGGAATCTTCCACCTGCTAACGAAGGCACCAAACGTCTGCATCACTGGTCCTCTGGGTCCCCTCTTATTGTGATGAGCGTGGTCCCTGGAACACAGGAGCTGGACCCAAGTGACCCCGACGGTCCAGTGGTCCATCTGTCCAAATTTGGTGGAGGTAAGTCCTTGCCTCCCCACGCCAGACAGTAATCCTGTGTACTGCATGAACTGCAGCTGCTAGGGCTTCTGTGCACTTTTGCAAGGAATCCTTTGTGAGCATAGCCCAGGTCCCCAGCACTCCGTCCTGTATTGCTCAACTCGCTGAGTTGACCACCGGCTTCGTGGGACCCTCCTTTGTAGTGTTGAGATGACTGCAATGCTCAGTTTTTTTAAACCCATGTTCAAGTACTTCTGCGGGTGCTGCCTTCTTTTGCATGGGGTCTTTGTGTTGCTGAGGGCCCCCTCTGTCTCCTCTTTCAAGTGGCGGCCTCCTGGTCCTTCCTGTGCCCGAGCAGCACCCATTTTCTTCAACGGCAATCTTTGCAGCTAGCAAGGCTTGTTTGCAGTCTTTTTGCATAGAAACAACTCTGCATCCTGCAGCATTCCGTGGACATCTTCTGTGCAAAGCAGAAGTTCCTGGCATCTTCCGTTGTTGCAGAAACTTCAGATTCTTCCACCCAGAGGCAGCCATTGTGCACTTTCATCCGGGGTTTAGTGGGTTCCTACCCACCCGGACACTTGCGTGACTCTTGGACTTGGTCCCCTTCCATTACAGGTCCTCAGGTCCAGGAATCTGTCTTCAGTGCTTTGCAGTCAGTTGTGGTCTTTGTAGAATTTCCTATCTCGACTTTAGTGTGTATCTGGGGAAGTAGGGTCACTTGACTCCCACTTTTCAGGGTCTTGGGGTGGGGTATCTTGAACACCCTTAGTGTTTTCTTACACTCCCAGCGACCCTCTACACACTGCACTGTGCATGGGGTCTCTTTGTGGTTCGGATTCCACTTTCTTAGTATATGGTTTGTGTTGCCCCTAGGCCTATTGCATCCTATTGTATTCTACAGTGTTTGCACTACTTTCTGACTGTTTTACTTACCTGATTTTGGTTTGTGTGTGTATATTTTGTGTATTTTACTTACCTCTTAAGTGAGGGTATCCTCTGAGATACTTTTGGCACATTTTACTAAAATAAAGTACCTTTATTTTTAGTAACTCTGAGTATTGTCTTTCTTATGATATAGTACCTATATGATATAAGTGGTATAGTAGGAGCTTTGCATGTCTCCTAGCTCAGCCTAAGCTGCTCTGCTATAGCTACCTCTATCAGCCTAAGCTGCTAGAAACACCTCTTCTACACTAATAAGGGACAACTGGACCTGGCACAAGGTGTAAGTACCATCAGGTACCACTATAAGCCAGGCCAGCCTCCTACAGCATCCCTACACCAAGAGATCAGATTCGAAGGACACAAAGAAGACCAGCCCAAAGAAGAACCAAGGTACGAGAATTGTGCAGCTGCTGTACAAGAAAAGGTGCCAAACCCTGCCTGCTGCACCCAGGACCCGACAAATGCAGCTGCGGAAAAGCAGGACACTGGACCAACTCCAAGAAAGCCAGAGGACCTCCAGGCTTCACCAATCGCCCAAGAACTCCCTCCAGAGTGCAGGTACCACTCTGCAACAATCCAAGAACCAACAACCCAGTGAGGGTCACTTCACTGACTGGCCGATATCTCCCAAACCGGAAGTTGCAGCTGGACTCGATGACACACCAACAACCAGGAAGGCAAACACCACAAGTGTGCCAAGTTTGGAGGCACTGCTCTCTCCAGGGGCCGAATCGTGCGAATACCCTGGGAACTGGTCAGCTGACATCGGACACCAGGAAAACTAGCTTGGCCAGAGCTGAAAAAGGACCTGAGGAAGCCCTAGTTGAGGGACTTCAGGAACACCCTGGACCTCCCACCAGAGTGACCCCATTGTCCTGTGAGCGACCTTTAAAAAGGCTTACCTCCGGATCCAAAGGGCTCCTTTGCGCACAGCCTCTGGCTCACCGATTCGCTCTGCACCCTGCAGCAAAGAACCAGCTGTGGCCCAAGGGTCCCTCAGCCCTTGCGACCTCGACACCCCAAGGGGGCCCCAAGGCACCACCTTTAAAGCTGCATGAACAGACCTTTTCCAAGTGGTCCCCCTCAGTGGCTCTGCACCAGCCCCAAGAAACGTTTCACCACTGCTCCCGCCGGAACCGGGAGCCGCCCAAACTTCTCCAGCTGGCGCAGCGTGCCCACCATTGACTTCAACCAATCTGCAAAAGCTGAACTTGGTAAAACAACTGTGCGATTTTATATGCATTTTTAAAATTGACTGCTTAATGATTCCCATGGTGTGTAGTTACACACAGAAAGACTGCATTTATTAAAAATTCTTCAAAAGTACTTAACCAATTTTGATAATCTTGGTGTTACAATTGATATACAAATATGAAGTATTTTTGGAAATTGGTCTTGAGTTATTCCTTTGAGTGTGTGAGTTGCATGATTGTGAGTACAACAAATGCTTTGCACTTCCCCAAGATTGGGCTAACTGCTCGACCAAGCTACCATAAAAATTAGAACATTAGCTGATCTAGTTTTTACCTCTGGAAGCCAACGTGTGGTTGCCTGGACCCCCTGCACAGTACACTATATAGAGGGCCAGCGTCCTACATTTGGTGGATCAGCGGTGGGATAAAGACTTTGCATTTGCTGTTTCAATTTTGTCAATTGTGTGAGCACACGGGTAACTCTCCAAATTGCCTTTAGTTAATTATTTTAGATTTTATTTAATTGACTAAATATTTTTTGCAATTTTTTAAAATTATTGTTAGGGCCTTAGTTAGGTCCCTACAACTCTAGCAAAAAGTTCTTAAAAGTCCTTACTTTAGTTGCCCTATCCAAAAACGGGATTCCAAATTTCTAAAAAGGTCCCAACTTTAGTAAAGCAGGCATGTCTGGTACAGAGGTCAGAACCCAGGAGCTCGACCTGGAACATTATGAGGCACATAGCTATGACCAATTAAGGAAAACTCCGCAGACTGTACAAAATTCAGACCGCAAAGAGCCCCAAAGCAGAGAAACATCGGTTTCTGGTGGCCCAGCATGAAAAAGACAACCCCCCAGATGAGATAAATGATGATGATGATGCATTTGTGGTGGCTGAAGACCCTGTGGACAAGAGAGATGAGGGTAGCTCATCTACCAGAAGCTCTGGAGCAGCCACAGAAACAGTCCTGGACATTGCCAGGATGACCAAGAGACTGGCCTTCGAGAGGCAGCTCTTGAAACAAAGAAAGGAGTTGGGTCTAGGACCCATCTCTGGTGGCAGCAAACTAATAAATAGGGATGAAGAGAAACCTTTCAACTCCCAAAAGTAGTTGACCCTTCCCTCCCCACCAGGAAGGAGATGATACCAGAAATGGGAAACATCCTTTTTTACTACTTTTTTTTCCCGAAAGTCGTGGTTAACGAAAGCGCAACAACGCTTTTTTAACCACGACTCCGGTTTTTGTGTGCCTTAACTACGTATGTTCTGAACAACGAACATGCGTGGTTAAGGTACAAAGAAGGGAGTTGGCGAAGGTAAGTGGTGGGTTTAGGTTTTGGGGAGGGGGTGGGGGGTCAGGGGGTTTTAGGTTTTGGGGTGGGGTTGGGGGGGTGGGGCGTTTTTGGTTTTGGGGAGTGGGTGGGGGGTCAGGGGGTTTTAGGTTTTAGGGTGGGTTGGGGGGTGGGGCGTTTTTGGTTTTGGGGAGTGGGTGGGGGGTCAGGGGGTTTTAGGTTTTGGGGTGGGCTTGGGGGGGTGGGGTAAGGATGTAGGGTGAATGGTGCCTATTGCTAATGATTTTATCAGGAATGCCTTTACAACGAAATATCGTTGTTAAGGCATTCGTGGTAAAATCATTAGTAGTAGCAACGAGGTCGGTGTTCCGACCTCGTTGTTAAGGCAGTAGTTGTTTTTTAATTCGTTGTTTCGTCGTACAATCACCAGAAATGGTTAATTGCCTTGGAGGGATGTCCAAAAGAAGCATTGGAGCACTCTATTATGGGAATTAATCTCAGGAAAGTGCAGGGATAGGCTCCTGACACTGAGTGAAACAGATGCTAAATCCTATGACCTCACGAAGGGTTCCCTGATTGAGGGCTTTGGATTTACCACTGAGGAAAACCGCATAGAATTCAGGGGGACTCAAAAATCCCAGAGTCAGTCCTGGGTGGAATTTGTGGACTTCTCAGTAAAGATGCTGGGTGGTTGTTAGAAGGCAAAAAGGTACATGATTATGAAGGGCAATTTAATGATGAAAGGACACCTTTTGAGTAAATGTGTCCATGAAAAGTTGCACTAGTACCTAGTAGATTTAGGGCCAGTCCCACCCCCCCCCCCCCAAGAGTTTGGGAGGAAGGCTGATCATTGGGTAAGAACTAGGGTGTCCAAAACTAGGACTGGAGGGGGTGACCCAAAGAAATAGTCAGGAAGCCCCCCCAAGAGAAGAAGATGGAGCTTCCTGGAAATAAAGAAAATGAGTCCTTTAGGCCACCAAACATCTGACCAGGAGGGTGGGCCCAAAGACATATCACAAAACCAAAGTGGGTACCAGGGTAAAAACTGGGTTGCCACTAAGGCATGGTGCCACAACTGTCAAAAGACGGGCACCACACCAAGGACACGTCTTGTCCCAAAGACAGACCCCCTAGTAAGCCCCCAGGGGTAACCAGTGTAGCCACTGGGGATGACTCCTCAGATGAGGAGCTCTTCACAGCCTTTAACTGGAAAGTGGGCCCCACAGGTGAGTGGGTTCGATCTTCCTCTCCTGGAGACACAGAGTGGAAGGTTCTCCCTTTATAAATCACCTGTAAGCTCCGCCCGCTGGGCCACGCCCCGTCCATCCTCGTAGTAGGCAAAGGAATTCCCACCTTTTACCAGGATGAGTCATATACAGATTACGCTCCAGTACATCATCAATTCACCTCTACAAAGGATTCTAGATCAAACTCTTCTAGGCGCAGGGTTTGTGTGCGACCAGCACCACAACACTTACCTGATATGGTAATCCGTGATCCTTACGTGTCAGCGTGTCTTCTCTAGGCAGCCATGCTGCTGCAGCTGGACAAACACATAACTTATCTACTTGTCCAAGACACTTTAATAGCATCACAGTGCCATGTACCTGTCCTTTAAAGTTCAAGCTCCACCCCCTTGCAGGCGTGATCCTTACGTGTTAGCGTGTCTTCTCTAGGCAGCCATACTGCTGCAGCTAGAGAAACAGACACATAACTTATCTACTTATCCAAGACACTTTAATAGCATCACAGTGCCATGTACTTGCCCCTCAACGTTCAAGCTCCGCCCCCTTGCAGGCATGGTCCTTACGTGTTAGCGTGTCTTCTCTAGGCAGCCATGCTGCTGCAGATAGAGACACAAACACATAACTTATCTACTTATCCAAGACACTTTAATAGCATCACAGTGCCATGTACCTGCCCCTCAACGTTCAAGCTCCGCCCCCTTGCAGGCGTGATCCTTACGTGTTAGTGTGTCTTCTCTAGGCAGCCATGCTGCTGCAGCTGGAGAAACAAACACATAATTTATCTACTTGTCCAAGACACTTTAATAGCATCACAGTGCCATGTACCTGTCCTTTAAAGTTCAAGCTCCGCCCCCTTGTAAGCGTGTTCCTTCTTAGGTGTTAGCGTGTCCTCTGCAGGCAGCCATACTTCTGCTGCCTCGAGCAGCGGGATAAAGAAACAAAATAATTCCGGCTGCAAGGAAGGGAGGCAGCCTTTCTGCTGAGGCACACAACTTCTGTCCAATGAAAACAGGTGCTCCTGTCCACCAGCGTGTGGGCGGAGCCGCCCCTCTCTGTAGGACTCCTGAACGCTCCTTTTTAGGAGGTTCGCATAATGGCTGACGACAGAAGCTCTGGGGAGCCAGACCTAAAAAGTGGCCACATTAGTGACTCTGTAAAGTGTGGACCTGGGCACAGAAGGTCTGTGGGTATTAAACAGGTAAACCCTGTCCCAGCAGATCAAACAACCGACCCACAAACAGCCACACACCAGACTGCACCATAGGGCAGTGCTGCCCCACCCCCACCAGCACCCCCCAACACACACAGACTCACCAGCCCTCTGGGCAGCCTGGTCTGTCCACCTCTCCCACATAGACTCACCAGCCCTCTGGGCACCCTGGTCTGTCCACCTCTCCCACATAGACTCACCAGCCCTCTGGGCACCCTGGTCTGTCCACCTCTCCCACATAGACTCACCAGCCCTCTGGGCACCCTAGTCTGTCCACCCCTCCCCCATAGACTCACCAGCCCTCTGGGCACCCTGGTCTGTCTACCTCTCCCCCATAGACTCACCAGCCCTCTGGACAGCCTGGTCTGTCCACCTCTCCCCCATAGACTCACCACCCCTGGTCACTCTGGTCTGTCCAGCTCCCCCCGTAGACTCACCAGCCCTCCGGTCACTCTGGTCTGTCCACCCCTCCACCCCTGTAGACTCACCACCCCTGGTCACTCTGGTCTGTCCAGCTCCCCCCGTAGACTCACCAGCCCTCCGGTCACTCTGGTCTGTCCACCCCTCCACCCCTGTAGACTCACCAGCCCTCTGGGCACCCTGGTCTGTCCACCCCTCCCCCATAGACTCACCACCCCTCTGGGCACCCTGGTCTGTCCACCTCTCCCCCATAGACTCACCAGCCCTCTGGTCACTCTGGTCTGTCCCCCCCTCACCCCCTCATTGTTCACCACCCCTCCGGTCACTCTTGTCTGTCCACCCCTCCACCCCTGTAGACTCACCGCCCCTGGTCACTCTGGTCTGTCCAGCTCCCCCCGTAGACTCAACAGCCCTCCGGTCACTCTGGTCTGTCCACCCCTCCACCCCTGTAGACTCACCACCCCTGGTCACTCTGGTCTGTCCACCCCTTCCCTCTCCTCCCAACATCTCTAGTTCCCTTCCAGAATCTGACCTGAACCCCCTCCTCCCTTCCATAAACCTGCCCTCCTTTCATTCCGGTGTCCCTCCCCGCCCCTCCTGCTTATGAGCAGCCCTCTCTCCTCCCATAAACCCTCTGTCCATCCATCACTCCATCTACACTCCCTCCTGTCCATTATCCCTCCTCCGCCTTCCATAAACACGCTCATCCACTCCAGTCCCTCACGTCCCCCCCAACGTCCCTCCAGATTATTGCACCCCTTGTCCCCCTGAAACTCCCTGCCCTTCTATTCACTACAGGCCCTGCTCCCCTAAAGAGACCCTCCTACCCCCCAGCAGCTCTCTCTCCCTTCAGGCTCCGCACCTCCCTCCATCTTCTCTTATAAACCCTCTCCCCCTCCAGTCTCCAGTCTCCCTCCTTCCTCTCATATCACCTCTCTCCCCTCTAGTCTCCAGCCTCCCTCCTCTTACATCACCTCCCCCTTCCAGTCTCCAGCATCCCTCTACCTCTCACATCACCTCTCCCCATCCCCCTTCGCCGCTCCCTCCTTCCTCTAAAACCACCTCTCTCCCTTCAACATCCCTCTTTCTCTCACATAAACCCTGTCTCCCTCCAGCCCCCTCTTTCTCTCACATCACCTCTCCCCCTCAAGCTTATAGCATCCCTCCGCCCTCTGTCATCACCTCTCTCCCTTCCGGTCTCCAGTCTCCCTCCTTCTCTCACATAAACCCTCTCTCCCTCCAGCATCCCTCCTTCTCTCATATCACCTCTCCCTTCCAGTCTCCAGCCTCCCTCCTTCTCTCATATCACCTCTCCCCTCCACCCTCCTTGTCTGGCAGCTCGCAGGCCCTCAAGCAGGGTAAGAATCCGCATGCGGCGACTTTGAGAGTCTTATCAGATCCTCGGGCAGGGATCATGACTATAATGCTTCTTCCACCCCGAAGTCTAAGTCCAAGGAGGATTTGAGCAGCATTCCTCAGACCAGGGGGATGATCCCCACCAAAAATGTGAAAAGAAGAACAGCCACCAGGATGATCCAATCCGGCCCCAAAAGTGAACCGGAGGACATTGTTCATCCCCGATCTACCCTATGGTTGCCTTCGGTGGAAGTCGCGGACTATGTGGAATCCCACATTAGGCATCGGTTCGAGAAGGGGGTTCGCTCCAGATTACGCTCAGAATGTCCAAGACCCGACTTTCCCTCTAAAGTGACAGAGACCCCGGAACTGGATCCTACTCTAGTGACATTTAAAAAAGTTTTCAAACGACCCAAAGAAGCGGATAGATCGGCCCTGGCGTGGTTGCCAGGACAAACTTCTGGGCGTGACTGGTCCCTTGACCAAGATTTTGGAGATGGGGTTTCAGGCCAAGGTTTCTGGAAATTCCATTGACCCCTGATGTTCTGGTGGCTTGGGCTCAAAGGGCACTTTCTTTCTGGGAACGCTAATTGTGCGATTTCCAATGAACGTCGTCGGTCCATATTGATAAAAATGGATCTCAAGTTGGCGAACCTTGCTTCATCTGAGTGGCAATTTATGCCAATTTGGACATGGCCCAAGGGTCTATCAAAAAGGTTCTTCGCCCACTTTTTTGTGGGGCCGGACGCTACAGAGGGCGTGCCTTCGGAGGATTCAGTCAGCAAGGCTCTCAGCGAGGCTACTATGATCAGGGAAGAGGTGGTTTCCAAGATTACAATTCCTCCACGCCCACCTTCTACCCTTCCCGTCCGAGAGCAGGTCGCTCCAGGACCCGCAGAGGGTGATCTAGAGGCACTGAATCCTACTCCCAGGACGCAGGATCTACACGTGAGCCTAAGTTTAAGCTCAGAGGTTGTTTTAGGGGGCAGGATGGGGTGTTTTCTGCAAGCGTGGCACAAGATCACTTGCGACGCTTGGGTCCTGGAGACCATTCAGGGCTTCAAGCTAGAATTTTACGAATCCCCCGCTCAGTCGTCCCCTCCCTGTCGGACGTATTTTTCCCTTCAAGATCGCAATTTAATTACTGCAGAAATCACATCACTTTTGCAAAACGGCCCTATTGTCGAGGCTTCAACTCGTCCTATGAGGTTTCTCAGCTCTGTATTTTTGGTGGACAAGAAAGGAGGTGGCTCCGTCTTGTATTGAGCCTCAAAGAGTTCAACAGATGCTCGGTTCATCACTATTTCAAAATGGAGGGATCCACTTACTGAGGGATACTCTTCAGGAACGAGACTGAATGGCTCGTTTGGATTTAAAGGATGCTTATCCAACCATTCCTATTTTTCCTCCCCACCGACAATTCCTCTAATTTCTGTCGGAGGGCCTTTGTTACGAATACAAGGTTCTTCCTTTCGGCCTCTCATCAGCCCCTTGGTGCTTCACGAAGGTGATGCGGCCAGTAGTGGAGCTCCTCCGTGCACAAGGGGTGCGTTTAATAATTTACGTCAACATTCCCATTATGGCTGAATGTCCCCATCTAGTCCTGTTCCATCTGGAATGGTCCATTTCATGTCTCCAGTGTCTGGGGTTCATAATCAATGCCCAGAAGTCGGTCTTAATTCTGTTTCAGTGTTTGGACTTTCTGGGCTTTCGGGTAGACTCTACAGTAGCTCAGTTGATCCCTTCCCCTCAGAAGATTCATCTAATCAAGAGAGAATTGAGGTTATTGTCCAGACAGACTGTATCATTGAGGGCGATTGCCCGCATAGTGGGCCTGCTCTCTTCCTCCATCCAGGTGATATTTCCGGGTCCTCTACACTACAGGGCTCCGCAGAGGTTGAAAAATTCTCATCTTCAGAGAGGTCTCAGATATGTGGACCAGGTTCCCCTTTTGGAGGAGGCTCGGTCGGAGATGCGTTGGTGGTTGGGCCACATGGAGGCTTGGAGTGCAAGGGCTATCTTTGGTTCTTCCCCCGAGATTGTGATGGAGTCTGAAGCCAGTCTTTGGGGATGAGGAGCTTGTTGCCGGCTGTTTTCCACAGGGGGTCGCTGGTCCGAAGAAGAGCTGGACCTCCATATCAATTGTCTGGAGCTCCTATCTGGCTCTTTTTTGCAATCAAGCGCTTGTCCCCTCTCAAGACGAATTGTAGTATCCTTCTTCGAATGGACAATATCTCTGCAGTGAGATATGTCAACAAATTGGGTGGGACCAAGTCTTGGATTCTAGCGGAGGTTGCCAAGGACTTTTGGCGTTTCTGTCTACAACACCGGATTTCGGTAGTAGCGGAATATCAGCCGGGGAGCAGCAATTCTGTGGCAGATTGGCACTCTTGTCACCTTCTGGATTTCAGCGACTGGAGGCTTCATCCCAAGGTCTTTCGAGTTCTCCGCTCCCTGTGGGGACCCATCTCGATAGATCTTTTTGCATCCATCCTCAACCGGCAGATGGAGAGATTTTTCAGTTGGAGGCCAGACCAGGAAGTGCTGGCGACAGACGCTTTTCTCCAGGACTGGTCTCTGGATCTGGGTTCTGCGTTCCCTCCCCTCTTGATGATTCCCAGGGTTTTGGCTCAGATCCGTCGTCAGCAGGCGGATGTCATTCTGGTGACTCCTCTCTGGAGGTCCCAGGCGTGCTTTCCAGTAGCTCTGGAATTGAGTTGCGAACACCCGCTGTTAATTACGTTCAGACGGAACCTCCTTCTGGATCCCCTGGGCCTTCCTCATCCTCTAATTCTTTCGGTCTTAGTGGCTTGTTGTCTTTCAGGGAAGGAAGGAGTATCCCGGGCTTTTCGCAGGAGTCTTCCCCTTTTATTGCAGGATCCTGGTCTTCCATCACCCACAAGATATATGCTTCCTCTTGGAAACGATGGTGTTCTTGGCGCACTGCACAGAACGCTGATCCGTCTTCAGCGGATTGTAGTCTGGTCCTGAATTTTTGGCCTCCCTAGCTTCGTCTGGCTTGGCTTATAAATCGGTTAATAATTATCGGTTGGCCATTTCGGACGGTCATTTACCAGTGGATGGTAAACCGGTGGGGGAGTTACCCATTGTTTGCAAGCTTTTGAAAGGCATAAGGTTGGCTAACCCCCCTCGTCCGCGTTATTCTACCCTTTGGGATGTGAATATAGCATCTACATTTTTAGAGTCTAGGCCGGCTAATAGATTCCCTTTCAGGAAACAACTTTCGTCTAAACTCACTATGTTGTTATGTTTAATCTCCTGCAAATGGGTTTCTGACGTTAGGGCCTTAGATTTGGCAGGTAAGGTTTTCTCCCCTGAGGAAGTAACTTTTTATATTTCTCATACCAAGTGCAATTTGAAATCAGTTTCCTATCCTAGTTTTGTAGACAATCCAAAATTGTGTGTGGTACAATGTCTGAGAGCTTATGAGGTAAATACAGAAGAATTTCGTTCTGATATGGGGCACAGTTATTAATTTCACTGGTTATCACCCGGTTTCGTCCGCCACTCCGGCCAGATGGGTTCGCTGGCTCTTGGGTGACGTGGACATTGATGTTTCAAAATTTGGCGCCCATTCCACTAGAGGGGCCATGGCCACAAAACCTTTTGCCTTGGGTTCCCGGTTAGAAGGCATTTTAAGAGCTGCAGATTGGTCGTCTGAATCTACGTTCAAATAGTTTTATTATTAACCTATTGTGGATATTGCATCAGTGGTTGTGGGTCAGCTTTAAACAAGTATAATCAGAGCCTCCTGACATAGAATAAAACATTTCTAGCATTTGTGTTCAGAATTTTTCAGTTCTATTAAGGACACGGAGGTGAGGATTATCCCACCGCACTGGTAAAGTATTTTTGGGTTTATTGTTTGATTATTGTGATTACTGTTCTGTTACAATGGTAATTACTGTGCGTTCAGTGATTTTTCCCTCCCTAATACTTTCTCTGTGATTATTCTGTCCTGGTTCAGCTTTATGGCTTGGCTTTTTCATCTCCTGGCAGGTACTGAGGCAAATGATTCTTGGGTGCTTCCCGTACCTTACTCTTGCCATTGAGATGGATGTAGGATTTTCGTTCCTCTGTGTTCTTCAAGTTGGTCTTCGTGGTTGCTTCTCTACATTTCGTATAGTGTTCTCTCACCTTGTGTTTTATGGACTCGAACAGACTTTTCCTGTGTGTTCGTGCATAGAAAGAGGGCTTGTTTCATTGTTATCAGCGTTATAATGGGGGACTGCCTCTAAGGTTATCACGTGTTGCGTATACACTTGGGATTTGTAGTTTTTTCTGTTTTAACTTTCTGATTGGCTGCTGAAGGAATTAAAGTGAAGAAAGAGAAGCATAATCGGAGCATCCGTGTCTTTAACAGAATTTTTTAATTCATAATGCGAATGCTAGACATGTTTTTATTCCTTCGGTTCTTCTGGTACAGGCTGACGACAGGCAGTCCTCGGAGGATGCACGACCTGGAAACTGTTGCAGTTGCTGCAGGAGCTGAAGATACAATGTTGCAGAAGTCGTCTTTGCTTCTTTGTTGCAGTTGTAGAGTTCCTGGAGGGTCAGATTAAGTTTTTGTTGGTGAGAAGGTGAAGTAAAGGATGCAGAGGATTCCTGCTGGAGTCTTGCAATCCGAATCTGAAGAACCACCCAAGAGAGGGACCTTAAATAGCCCTGAAAGGGGGATTGGTCACCTAGTCAGGTAAGAACCTATCAGAAGGAGCCTCTGACGTCACCTGCTGGCCCTGGACACTCAGAGCAGTCCAGTGTGCCCCCAACACCTCTGAATCCAAGATGGCAGAGGTCTGGGACACGCTGGAGGAGCTCTGGGCACCTCCCAGGGGAGGTGCAGGTCAGGGGAGTGGTCACTCCCCTTTCCTTTGTCCAGTTTCGTGCCAGAGCAGGGCTGGGGGATCCCTGAACCGGTGTAGACTTGCTTATGCAGAGATGGGCACCATCTGTGCCCATCAAAGCATTTCCAGAGGCTGGGGGAGGCTACTCCTCCCCAGCCCTGACACCTATTTCCAAAGGGAGAGGGTGTAACACCCTCTCAGAGGAAGTTCTTTGTTCTGCCTTCCTGGGCCAAGCCTGGCTGGACCCCAGGAGGGCAGAAACCTGTCTGAGGGGTTGGCAGCAGCAGCAGCTGCAGTGGAGACCCCGGAAAGGCAGTTTGGCAGTACCCGGGCTCTATGCTGGAGACCTGGGGTTGCATGGAATTGTCACCCCAATACCAGAATGGTATTGGGGTGATAATTCCATGATCCTAGACATGTTACATGGCCATGTTCGGAGTTACAATTGTTATGCTACAAATAGGTATTGACCTATATGTAGTACATGCGTGTAATGGCGTCCCCGCACTCACAAAGTCCAGGGAAATGGTCTGGGACGACGTGGGGGCACCTCTGATGGTGCAGGGGTGCTCTCACACACAGGTACTTTGCACCCAGCCTTCAGGGTTGGAAGGTCTGACATATAGGTGACTTATGAGTGAGCTGGTGCAGTGTAATTGGCAGTGACAGGGTGCATGCACCTCTTCACGCAGGCTGCAATGGCAGTCCTGCAGAGGCCTTTGCACGGGCTCCCTATGGGTGGCAAAAGAAATGCTGCAGCCCATAAGGATCCCCCGAAACCCCAAAGCCCTGGGTACCTAAGTACCATATACTAGGGACTTATAAGGGGGCACCAGTGTGCCAGTCTGGGGTGAAATACTGGGTTACCAGTCTGTAGTGACAACTTGGAACCAGAGAGAGCATAAGCACTGGGGCCCTGGTGAGCAGGATCCCAGAGACACAGTCAAATGGGGGTAACGTGCCAAGAAGTGGGTACTGTCCTACACCTCACCCCTCCAGTCACTAGCATCCCTCCGCCCTCTCACATAAACCCTCCCCCCTCCAGTCTCCAGCCTCCCTCCTTCCTCTCACATCACCTCTCTCCCCTCCAGTCTCCAGCCTCCCTCCGCCCTCTCACATCACCTCTCTCCCCTCCAGCATCCCTCCGCCCTCTCACATGAACCCTCCCCCCTCCAGTCTCCAGCCTCCCTCCTTCCTCTCACATCATCTGTCCCCTCCAGTCTCCAGCCTCCCTCCTTCCTCTCACATCACCTCTCTCCCCTCCAGTCTCCAGCCTCCATCCTTCCTCTCACATCACCTCCACCCCCTCCAGTCTCCAGCCTCCCTCCTTCCTCTCACATAAACACTCTCGACCTCCAGGCTCCAGCCACCCTCCTTCCTCTCACATAAACCCCCTCCCCTCCAGTCTCCAGCCTCCCTCCTTCCTCTCACATCACCTCTCTCCCTCTTCAGTCACCAGCCTCCCTCTTTCCTCTCACATAAACACTCTCCCCTCCAGTCTCCATCCTCCCTCCTTCCTCTCACATCACCTCTCCCTCCAGTCTCCAGCCTCCCTCCTTCGTCTCACATCACCTCTCTCCCTCCAGTCTCCCTCCTTCCTCTCACATCACCTCTCTCACTCTTCAGTCACCAGCCTCCCTCTTTCCTCTCACATAAACACTCTCCCCTCCAGTCTCCAGCCTCCCTCCTTCCTCTCACATCACCTCTCCCTCCAGTCTCCAGCCTCCCTCCTTCCTCTCACATCACCTCTCCCCCTCCAGTCTCCAGCCTCCCTCCTTCCTCTCACATCACCTCTCCCTCCAGTCTCCAGCCTCCCTCCTTCCTCTCACATCACCTCTCTACCCTCCAGTCTCCAGCCTCCCTCCTTCCTCTCACATCGCCTCTCCCTCCAGTCTCCAGCCTCCCTCCTTCCTCTCACATCACCTCTCCCCCTCCAGTCTCCAGCCTCCCTCCTTCCTCTCACATCACCTCTCCCTCCAGTCTCCAGCCTTCCTCCTTCCTCTCACATCACCTACAGTCTCCAGCCTCCCTCCGCCCTGTCACATAAACCCTCCTCCTCCAGTCTCCAGCCTCTCCCCTTCCTCTCACATCACCTCTCCCCCTCCAGTCTCCAGCCTCCCTCCTTCCTCTCACATAAACACTCTCTCCCTCCAGTTTCCAGCCTCCTTCCGTCCTCTCACATAAACCCTCTCCCCTCCAGTCTCCAGCCTCCTTCCTTCCTCTCACATCCCCTGTCCCCTCCAGTCTCCAGCCTCCCTCCTTCCTCTCACATAAACACTCTCTCCCTCCAGTCTCCAGCCTCCCTCCTTCCTCTCACATCACCTCTCACCTCCAGTCTCCAGCCTCCCTCCTTCCTCTCACATCACCTCTCCCCTTCAGTCTCCAGCCTCCCTCCTTCCTCTCACATCACCTCTCCCTTCCAGTCTCCAGCCTCCCTCCTTCCTCTCACATCACCTCTCCCTTCCAGTCTCCAGCCTCCCTCCTTCCTCTCACATCACCTCTCCCTTCCAGTCTCCAGCCTCCCTCCTTCCTCTCACATCACCTCTCTCCCCTCCAGTCTCCAGCCTCCCTCCGCCCTCTCACATCACCACTCTCCCCTCCAGCATCCCTCCGCCCTCTCACATAAACCCTCCCCCCTCCAGTCTCCAGCCTCCATCCTTCCTCTCACATCACCTCTCCCCTCCAGTCTCCAGCCTCCCCCGCCCTCTCACATAAACCCTCCCCCTCCAGTCTCCAGCCTCCCTCCCTCCTCTCACATCACCTCTCTCCCTCCAGTCTCCAGCCTCCCTCCTTCCTCTCACATCACCTCTCCCCTCCAGTCTCCAGCCTCCCTCTCACATCACCTCTCTCCTTCCAGTGTCTAGCCTCCCTCCTTCCTCTCACATTACCTCTCACCTCCAGTCTCCAGCCTCCCTCCTTCCTCTCACATAAACCCTCTCCCTCCAGTCACTAGCATCCCTCCGCCCTCTCACATAAACACTCTCTCCCTCCAGTCTCCAGCCTCCCTCCCTCCTCTCACATAAACCCTCTCCCCTCCAGTCTCCAGCCTCCCTCCTTCCTCTCACATAAACACTCTCTCCCTCCAGTCTCCAGCCTCCCTCCCTCCTCTCACATCACCTCTCTCCCTCCAGTCTCCAGCCTCCCTCATTCCTCTCACATCACCTCTCCCCTCCAGTCTCCAGCCTCCCTCTCACATCACCTCTCTCCTTCCAGTGTCTAGCCTCCCTCCTTCCTCTCACATTACCTCTCACCTCCAGTCTCCAGCCTCCCCTCTTCCTCTTACATCATCTCTCCCCTCCAGTCACCAGCCTCCCTCCTTCCTCTCACATAAACCCTCTCCCTCCAGTCACTAGCATCCCTCCGCCCTCTCACATAAACACTCTCTCCCTCCAGTCTACAGCCTCCCTCTCTCACATAAACACTCTCTCCCTCCAGTCTCCAGCCTCCCTACTTCCTCTCACATCACCTCTAGGCTCCAGCCTCCCTCCTCTTACATCACCTCTCCCCTCCAGTCTCCGGCATCCCTCTACCTCTCACATCACCTCTCCCCTCCACCCTCGGACCTACCTCCTTCCTCTCACATCACCTCTCTCCCTTCAACATCCCTCTTTCTCTCACATAAACGCTGTCTCCCTCCAGCCCCCTCCTTCTCTCACATCACCTCTCCCCCTCCACCCTCGCAGCTCTTTCCCTCCTGCCCTCCGCCTCTCTCCGCCTCAGACAGTTTGTTTAAGGCTCCAGGACAGGGGAGGGTGCGGAGGGCCGGGGAGGAGCCGAGGCTGAGACTTATTTTCACTCCAGAAGTTTTCCCTCGGAGCCCAGTGAGCTGTGCCCGGTGCTGGTGCCAGTCTCGTCTTGCTGCCAGCCTGTGGGTGCCAGGGGGCGTGAGAAGCGGCTGGAGGGGCAGGAGGGAGAGAAGAAAAGGCCAGAGAGAGAAGAGGGGCCTGGGGAGGTGCTGAGAGGGACTGGACTGGAGGAAGCGCAGGAGGACCGAGAGAGGAAGAGGGGAGAGTGGACCCCGAGGAGAGCGGACCCTGAGGAGAGTGCACC
The DNA here is from genome assembly GCF_031143425.1 of Pleurodeles waltl. NCBI lineage: Eukaryota > Metazoa > Chordata > Amphibia > Caudata > Salamandridae > Pleurodeles > Pleurodeles waltl. The sequence continues at coordinate 7,515,659 of NC_090436.1, forward strand.
CTGAAGAGAGTGCACCCTGAAGAGAGTGCACCCTGAGGACAGTGCACCCTGAAGAGAGTGCACCCTGAGGACAGTGCACCCTGAGGACAGTGGATCCTGAAGAGAGCGGATCCTGAGGACAGTGGACCCTGAGGACAGTGGATCTTGGGGACAGTGGACCCTGAAGAGACTGGACCTGAGGAGAGTGGACCCTCAAGCGAGTGGACCCTGAGGGCAGTGGATCCTGAAGAGAGCGGATCCTGAGGACAGTGGATCCTGAAGAGAGCGGACCCTGAGGACAGTGGATCTTGGGGACAGTGGGCCCTGAAGAGACTGGACCTGAGGAGAGTGGACCCTCAAGCGAGTGGACCCTGAGGGCAGTTGACCCTGAGGACAGTTGACCCCGTGGAGAGTGGACCGAGAGGAGCGCAGGCGGAGGGCCGCAGTCAGGGGCGCAGAGAGAGCCTCTCTGCACACGGGGGGCCACCATGGGCTCCGTGAACCTGGACACCTACAGCCTGTCCCTACTGGCGGCCAAAGAGGACATCCTGAGCGGGAGGTGCTCCACCAACTGGTAAGGGGGCCTGGGGGGCTCGTGGCGGAGGGCGGGGACGAGTGGGGGTGGAGAGGGTCTGGGGGCTGCACAGCCGGGTAAAAACCCCGGTCTCATGCTACGGAGAATTGTGGAATGGGCAGGATGTGGCAGCATGTGGCACGATGTGGTAAGATGTGGCAGGATGTGGTGCCCTCTCCCACCCCCTCCCACTCAGATGCACCCCCCTCTCTCTCTCAGTGACACCTCTCTAAGCTTAGAGGCACCCCTCTCTCACACAGACAGCTCTCTGGACTCAGGGGCACCCCTCTCTCCCTCAGGGGCACCCCTCTACCCTCAAGGGCACCCCTCTCTCCCTCAGTGACACCGCTCTACCCTCAGGGGCACCCCTCTCTCCGTCAGGGACACCCCTCTACCCTCAAGGGCACCCCTCTCTCCCTCAG